>NW_025533684.1:177500-330000 GCF_020615455.1 Coregonus clupeaformis | reverse complement strand
CCTCTGTCCCTGCCCACCTGCTTGGCTAGATCCGCTCCTCTAACAGGGGAGTGACTGGGGATCAGCCAGGCTTTCACAGCACAGGCCTCTCCTCCACTCCTTTACACTCCCTCCCTCCCTCTCTCTCTCTCCCCCCTCTCTGCCCGCATCCCAGCAGCCCACCGCGTTACAGAAGAAATCCACTCCAATTGGGTTTCTATGGTGCTCTGCTGGGAGCTGTCACAACGTGTCTGAGTCTGCCTGTTCTCATTGCTCAGGCCTGGCTCTGGTTTCGATTGATGCGAAGACCTGAATGTCATTATCTAAATGAGAGTCGATATGTACCGTCTTCGATATGAAAAATAAATAATTTCCCATCTAGCTTGCAGTAGTTCTGTTTTACAGGGGAAAGAGGGGAAAATAGGTGAAACCCAGAGAAGGTGGGTGGAGAGAAAGAGACTGACCGTTTCCCATGTCATATCTGTCAGCTTGTAAAGGAAGAAAGAGACTGACATTTTCCCATGTCATATCTGTCAGCTTGTAAAGGAAGAAACAGACGGACCTTTTCCCATGTCATATCTGTCAGCTTGTAAAGGAAGAAACAGACGGACCTTTTCCCATGTCATATCTGTCAGCTTGTAAAGGAAGAAAGAGACTGACCTTTTCCATGTCATATCTGTCAGCTTGTAAAGGAAGAAAGAGACTGACCTTTTCCATGTCATATCTGTCAGCTTGTAAAGGAAGAAACAGACGGACCTTTTCCCATGTCATATCTGTCAGCTTGTAAAGGAAGAAAGAGACTGACCTTTTCCCATGTCATATATGTCAGCTTGTAAAGGAAGAAACAGACTGACCTTTTCCATGTCATATCTGTCAGCTTGTAAAGGAAGAAAGAGACTGACCTTTTCCCATGTCATATATGTCAGCTTGTAAAGGAAGAAACAGACTGACCTTTTCAATGTCATATCTGTCAGCTTGTAAAGGAAGAAACAGACAGACCTTTTCCCATGTCATATCTGTCAGCTTGTAAAGGAAGAAAGAGACTGACCTTTTCCCATGTCATATATGTCAGCTTGTAAAGGAAGAAACAGACTGACCTTTTCCCATGTCATATCTGTCAGCTTGTAAAGGAAGAAAGAGAGAGAGGAATAAGGTTTATAGATGTCTCATGGTCCTGATAACCAGAAGGGTCCAGAACACTTAACCCAGATAGAGTCTCCACATGTAACACACACACACACACACACTCTACGTCCACCCACTGCAGGCAGTTCTGCCCTGTCACTCAGAGAGCTGGGAGAACAGAGGTCAAGATAGCTCTTAATGGCTGCAGCAGAGGAGAGGAGAGTCTGGTCATCTCACACAGTAGAGGCTCAGAGGGTCAACCAACCGGCCAATTAGACAGCTACCTATCCAATTCCCCCGCCTCTCCCTCCCCTTCCCCCACCTTCTCCCATCCTCTCTCTCTAGTCTAATGGTCCTGGTCCACAGGCCAGCAAGATACTTTCTCTCTCTAGTCTAATGGTCCTGGTCCACAGGCCAGCAAGATACTTTCTCTCTAGTCTAATGGTCCTGGTCCACAGGCCAGCAAGATACTTTCTCTCTCTAGTCTAATGGTCCTGGTACATAGGCCAGCAAGATACTTTCTCTCTCTAGTCTACACCCATGTAGTCACAGTCTTTCGTTTTTCTCCCGAGCACACACACTCACAGACAGACATCTAATTGCTGGGTTAGCCTGTGGACTTCCCCTGGAGCCGGGCTGTGACCGCTGCTTCACAGGGCCGCTTGGCGCTGCAAGCCGCCGGCCCAGGGGCCCACATGCCTACACTGGGGGGGAAGCTGTGTGTGGCAGCCTGGCTGGCTGGCAGGGTGTCTCTCTACTAGCTGCTTCTCTGCTGCCAGCCTCTAGCCCCATTACCCCATAGGCCCTCTGTGTTCTGTGCTCTGGTCCCAGGGGAGGCTGGGTCTGGGATGGACGCGGCACGGCGAGGCCTACAATTAGGTATGTGGTGGTAATGATAGGGTCGTGTGCGTGGAGCAGCTGCTCAGATCAGCACCCTCCCTTCCCTGTGATGGGCGGGCGATGGCGGCGACGGCTCATGATGCCCGACTGAGGAGATGCCCGCAGCTGCTGCCCCCCATGCGCACTGCAGAGAGAGCCTGGCCAGTCTCTCACCAATACTGTCTGGCTGCAATCAGAACTGCACTGTCAGCGCTTGGGCCAAAGTCACTGGACTGTGCAGGCCAGCAGGGATCCCCACCCTTGCGATTCTTTGCACTCTTTGCTCCGACGTGATTGCATTGTCATTCCCAAAGAGCAGTTTCAGGTCAATGCAGAAAAACTTTCCATTTTAGACTAGCAGAAGAAAAATATTATTTGGACTGTTTAGGTTAAAAAAAATTGTCCAGAGGGGTTTAGGATTTAATCTATGTTTAAGCTGACCTTTATCTTAATGTTGTTGAATCGTTTTTTAGGGTGGGCAATATAACAGCATTACTTTATAATTTTGTATGCAAAAGTATATTACAGTAGCATAAGAAGTGTATTACAGTAGAATAAGAAGTGTATTACAGTAGCATAATAAGTGCATTACAGTAGCATAAGAAGTATATTACAGTAGTATAAGAAGTGTATTACAGTAGAATAATAAGTGTATTACAGTAGGATAAGAAGTGTATTACAGTAGGATAAGAAGTGTATTACAGTAGAATAAGAAGTGTATTACAGTAGGATAAGAAGTGTATTACAGTAGGATAAGAAGTGTATTACAGTAGAATAAGAAGTGTATTACATTAGCATAAGGAGTGTATTACAGTAGGATAAGAAGGGTATTACAGTAGAATAATAAGTGTATTACAGTAGGATAAGAAGTGTATTACAGTAGCATAAGAAGTGTATTACAGTAGGATAAGAAGTGTATTACAGTAGGATAGGAAATGTATTACAGTAGCATTAGAAGTGTATTACAGTAGGATAGGAAGTGTATTGCAGTAGGATAAGAAGTGTATTACAGTAGCATAAGAAGTGTATTACAGTAGAATAAGAAGTGTATTACAGTAGCATAAGAAGTGTATTACAGTAGGATAAGAAGTGTATTACAGTAGCATAAGAAGTGTATTACAGTAGCATAAGAAGTGTATTACAGTAGCATAAGAAATGTATTACAGTAGAATAATAAGTGTATTACAGTAGGATAAGAAGTGTATTACAGTTGGATAAGAAGTGCTACTGTAACCCCCCCGTCACCCTCCACGCCGGCCACATCAACTCCGAGCCCCACCCGATACCTGATTCTTCTTCGTATCCCGACCCACCCACATAGAATTGTTCCGAGAGCCAATCTGTGACCCGCCAAATAACATCAATGTATTTAAGAGTTTTTGTGAGGCTAGTAGTAGGGCTATTACTCCCCTCTCTGCATGAATTAATTTGTCTGCATGTCTATTCATTGATAAAAGGAAACCATGCCATGAATTATTGTGTGTGTGTGTGTGTGTGTGTGTGTGTGTGTGTGTGTGTGTGTGTGTGTGTGTGTGTGTGTGTGTGTGTGTGTGTGTGTGTGTGTGTGTGTGTGTGTGTGTGTATCATACCTATGTAGTTTGGGGGGCAGAAGCAGGTATAGTTGTTTATGCTGTCCACACAGGTAGAGTTGTTCTCACAGTCATTGCCCTCACAGTCGTCAGGGTTCACCTCACACTGCAGACCCTCGTACCCAGGAGGACACGTACAGCTGGGGAGGAGAGAGACAGGATAGCAGTCACAGATAGTTAGTTAGGGAATAAGGAATAGGGTGACATTTCAGACACTGCCAGAGTCATGGAAGCATACTGGTTTTCATTCCACTTCACTTCAAATTCACGCTCCAGATGCCCTCTGCTCTGTGGCCCTGGACCCTCTATTAGGGACTAATGGCCTTTGAAAGCCTAAGACCTGTGCTTTAATGTGAATAACAACAAAGGTAGAACTCCAGTGACATTTGAAAATGTAATATAAATCAGGTCTGTCTGTGAATTCAATAACTCAAATTAGACGTAGGTCCCTATAAGATCCTATGTGGAAGGGCATTCATCAAGCTATACCTAAATGTTGTGTGGAATCGGTAGACCGTTTGACTCTGGCATCACACTGGCTCTGTCCCTCGCTCTCGCGCTTTCTTTATTTTCCTTTATTCTCTCTCTCTCTGTGGTTACGCCTGCCTTCCCTAGCTGGCCTGGCTGTGCTGTGCGGGCGGGGTGGCACAGGGTTGGCATCATGGGTGCGGCGTGGCGAGCAGGCAGGCGCGCGGGCAGAGAGAGGAGAGATAAGCGTCACTGGTGAGACGGGTAGCTTTATCAAATGCCTGTTTTCCTTTGAATGCCAGCGGCTGCTGATTGAACATGACCCTGAGGAGACGAGCGCATGTGATTTCCTTCAGCAGTTTCTCCAGAGTCACTGACTGGGGGGCTGTAAGTAGAGAGGGGGATAGACAAAGCTCCTGTAAGAGGCCTCAAGGTTGCGATCCCCGGAAAGAGTGACATCATAGTGACTCAAGGAGATTGACCTTTGTGTCGGTGCATAGCGAGAACAGATACAGGCTTGGTAGTGAGGTCCTGCTGTAAAGCCTTAATCTGCAATATCTAGAGGCTGAGGAGAGATCCCACATGTGGATCATTGATGAGGCAGAGAGCTGGGGTAGACCTGGGGTTAGTTGGTGTTTGAAGGCCAAACAATGAACAATGAAATAGAGAGGAGAGAGTGGCAGTGGTCTGGCCCCAAGCCTGATGAGGAACAACACCACCATGGACCATGGGCTCTCACAGAATCACTCACACACTGGAACACCACCACCATGGCCATGGACCATGGGCTCTCAAAGAATCACTCACACACTGGAACACCAGCATGGACCATGGACCATGGGCTCTCACAGAGTCACACACACACTGGAACAACACCATCATGGACCATGTGCTCTCACAGAGTCACTCACACACTGGAACAACACTGCCAAGTCATGGACCATGGGCTCTCACAGAGTCACTAACACACTGGAACAACACTGCCAAGTCATGGACCATGTGCTCTCACAGAGTCACTCACACACTGGAACAACACTGCCAAGTCATGGACCATGTGCTCTCACAGAGTCACTAACACACTGGAATAACACTGCCAAGTCATGGACCATGGGCTCTCACAGAGTCACTAACACACTGGAATAACACTGCCAAGTCATGGACCATGTGCTCTCACAGAGTCACTCACACACTGGAACAACACTGCCAAGTCATGGACCATGGGCTCTCACAGAGTCACTCACACACTGGAACAACACTGCCAAGTCATGGACCATGTGCTCTCACAGAGTCACTAACACACTGGAATAACACTGCCAAGTCATGGACCATGGGCTCTCACAGAGTCACTAACACACTGGAATAACACTGCCAAGTCATGGACCATGGGCTCTCACAGAGTCACTAACACACTGGAATAACACTGCCAAGTCATGGACCATGTGCTCTCACAGAGTCACTCACACACTGGAACAACACTGCCAAGTCATGGACCATGGGCTCTCACAGAGTCACTAACACACTGGAACAACACTGCCAAGTCATGGACCATGGGCTGTCACAGAGTCACTCACACACTGGAATAACACTGCCAAGTCATGGACCATGGGCTCTCACAGAGTCACTCACACACTGGAACAACACTGCCAAGTCATGGACCATGTGCTCTCACAGAGTCACTCACACACTGGAACAACACTGCCAAGTCATGGACCATGGGCTCTCACAGAGTCACTCACACACTGGAATAACACTGCCAAGTCATGGACCATGGGCTCTCACAGAGTCACTCACACACTGGAACAACACTGATGCCTGCATGTTACTCCTCTGTCTGTGCGCACTATATAGGGAATAGTGTGCCATTTCAGACGGCCTCTCTGTGTGGAGTGTGTCACGGTTTCGGCCGAGACTGCTCCTCCTCCTGGTTCGGGCAGGCAAAGGCGTTCGCCGTCCCCGGAGTACTAGCTGCCACCGTTGGATGTTTCATGTGCGATTGCTTTTGTCTGTCCTTTTCACCTGTGTCTGGTTTGCGTTGATTACATGTCCTATAAGTTCCCTGTGTTTGTATGGATTAGTTGTGTGTTGTTTTTCGCCAGTCGTTTGTGTTACGTGTCGTGTTTTGTGTATTTTGTAATTACGCTTGTTTGTGCGTAATTGCGCATAGTCGCCTCCTTTGTTGTTTGAGGCCGTGCCTTTTTGTATATTACATTGTTTCTTTGGGACTTTAGTAAACGTTTTTGGACTAAGCCTCGGTGTCCTGCGCCTGACTTCCACCCCACATACACCTCACCTTATGACAGAACAACACACCATCATGGAGTCAGCAGGAGCAGTGGCGGCACCCAGGTTGCTGGAGGAGCGGTTACGCTATCAAGACATCTTGTTCCAGCAACTTGAGGCCGCCCTTGACGAGGTGTCCAACAAGCTGAGTCGTTTGGTGACTAGGGAAGTGCCCACGCCATCGCCCACTATCCCATCACCAACGGCCAGTCCTCCTCTCTCAGCACCGGAACCCAGTGGCATTCGGCTCTCGCTCCCGAGGGCATATGACGGTTCTGCAGCCGGGTGTCAGGGGTTCCTCCTGCAGATAGAACTATACCTGGCTACTATACACCCAGCGCCCTCGGGATACGAGAGCGTTTCCGCCCTCATCTCCTGTCTATCCGGTAAGGCGTTGGAATGGGCCAACGCCGAATGGAGGAGAATAGACGCAGCTACCATCACCTACGCTGAGTTCTCCCGCCGCTTCCGGGCAGTCTTCGATCACCCACCTGAAGGGAAGGCGGCGGGGGAGCGTCTGTTCTACCTCCGACAGGAGAAGAGGAGCGCACAGGAGTTCGCACTGGAGTTCCGGACGTTAGCTGCGGATGCGGGATGGAATGAGAGGGCCCTCATCGACCAGTACCGGTGTAGCCTGCGAGAGGACGTTCGTCATGAGCTGGCCTGCAGGGACACCAACCTATGCTTCGACCAGCTGGTGGACATCTCCATCAGGCTTGACACCCTGCTGGCCGCCCGCGGACGTCCCGAGTGGGGGTCGTCCATTCCATCCTCCAGCACCTCTGAGCCTATTCCTATGGAGCTCGGGGGTGCTGGCGCTAGAGAGAGGAGGAGGGAGAACCCGAGGAGGGCCAACCCCTGCACCAACTGTGGCCGTGGAGGACACACCGCGGCCAGGTGCTGGGGAGGGTTTTCTGAGAGAGGGGACAACAGGTCACGCACTGGGGAGTCATTTCAGGTGAGTAGGCGCCCCACTTACCCAGAGCTCTCTGTTGGTCACATGAGCATTCCTGTGCGTTTTCCACAGGTGGCACCTCATTCCCAGCATAAGGCGCTAGTAGATTCAGGCGCAGCTGGGAACTTTATTGATCGGGCATTTTGTGCTAGGTTAGGAATTCCCCCTTCGGCCGGTAGAAGTTCCATTCCCTGTCCATGCATTAGACAGCCGGCCGTTGGGGTCAGGTCTGATCAGGGATGTCACAGCACCGCTGACGATGACTACGCAGGGGGGTCATGAGGAAATCATTCAGTTCTATCTGATTGACTCTCCTGCGTACCCAGTGGTGTTGGGGCTTCCCTGGTTAAGCACCCACGATCCTACCATAGCGTGGCAACAGAGGGCTCTTATGGAGTGGTCTGCCCAGTGTGTAGGGAGATGTCTAGGTGTTTCCATAGGGGCGACCTCGGTAGAGAGTCCGAACCAAGTGCCCGCACTGCGCATTCCCCCGAGTATGAGGATTTAGCACTAGCGTTTAGCAAATCGAGGGCAGCACGGCTACCTCCTCATAGACAGGGGGACTGTGCGATAAATCTCCAGACCGGAGCAGCTTTTCCCAGGAGTCATGTGTATCCCCTGTCTCAAGAGGAAACTGCGGCTATGGAGACTTACATAGCCGAGTCCTTGGCACAGGGATACATACGGCCCTCTACTTCTCCGGTCTCCTCGAGTTTCTTCTTTGTGAAGAAGAAGGACGGGGATTGCGCCCGTGTATTGATTACCGTAGTCTCAATCAGATCACAGTAAAATACAGTTACCCACTTCCACTGATTGCGACGATGACGGAGTCATTACGCGGAGCGCGTTTCTTCACAAAGTTGGATCTCAGGAGCGCGTACAATTTGGTGCGCATTAGGGAGGGGGATGAATGGAAAACAGCATTTAGCACCACCTCGGGTCATTACGAGTATCTCATCATGCCGTACGGGTTAATGAATGCTCCTTCAGTCTTCCAATCCTTTGTTGATGAGATTTTCCGGGACATGCATGGGCAGGGTGTAGTGGTGTACATTGACGACATTCTAGTGTATTCTTCTACACGAACCGAGCATGTAGCCCAGGTGCGCCGAGTATTGAGACGACTGTTGGAGCATGACTTGTATGTCAAGGCAGAGAAATGCTTGTTCTTCCAGGAGTCCGTCTCTTTTTTGGGTTATCGGTTGTCCGCGTCTGGCGTGGAGATAGAGGTAGATCGGGTATCGGCTGTGCGTAATTGGCAAACTCCAACCACCGTAAAAGAGGTGCAGCGGTTCTTGGGTTTTGCTAATTACTACCGGAGGTTTATCCGGGGCTTTGGACAGGTTGCAGCTCCCATTACGTCTCTGCTAAAGGGGGGTCCGGGTGCGCTTGCAGTGGTCAGCTGAGGCGGACAGGGCATTTGTCAAGCTGAAGAACCTGTTCGCCTCGGCCCCGGTGCTGGCGCATCCGGATCCCTCTTTGCCTTTCCAAGTAGAGGTGGACGCGTCCGAGACCGGTATTGGGGCAGTCCTGTCACAACGGTCCGGCACGCCACCTAAGCTCCGCCCCTGTGCGTTCTACTCCAAGAAGCTCAGCTCGGCGGAGCGCAATTATGACGTTGGGGACAGGGAGCTGTTAGCTGTAGTCCAGGCCCTAAAGGTGTGGAGGCATTGGCTTGAGGGGGCTCAACACCCTTTTCTCATTCTGACTGATCACCGTAACCTGGAGTACATCCGGGCAGCTAGGAGATTGAACCCTCGTCAGGCTAGGTGGAACATGTTCCTGACCCGGTTTGTTTTTAAGATCACATACATCCCTGGGTCCCAGAACGGTAAGGCAGACGCACTGTCCCGGCAGTATGACACGGAGGAGAGGTCCATTGAGCCCACTTCCATACTTCCGGAGTCTTGTCTGGTGGCTCCGGTAGTATGGGAGGTCGATGCGGAAATCGAGCGGGCGCTGCGTACCGACCCTACTCCCCCCGAGTGTCCTGTGGGGCGGACGTACGTTCCGCTCGAGGTTCGTGATCGGCTTATTTCTTGGGCTCATACATCACCCTCCTCTGGACATCCTGGTATTGGTCGAACGGTGCACTGCCTTAGCGTGAAATACTGGTGGCCAACGTTAGCCAGGGATGTGAGGGTTTATGTCTCCTCCTGCTCGGTGTGTGCCCAGTGTAAGGCACCTAGACATTTGCCCAGGGGTAAGTTACATCCTCTGCCCGTTCCACAACGACCATGGTCCCACCTCTCGGTAGATTTTGTGACCGATCTACCCCCTTCCCAGGGTAATACCACCATTTTGGTCGTTGTGGATCGGTTTTCTAAGGCCTGTCGTCTCCTCCCACTGCCGGGTCTCCCTACTGCCCTACAGACCGCCGAGGCCCTCTTTACCCACGTGTTCCGGCACTATGGGGTCCCCGAGGATATTGTGTCCGACCGAGGTCCCCAGTTCACCTCCAGAGTCTGGGGGGCTTTTATGGAACGCCTGGGGGTCTCGGGTTAGCCTTACCTCGGGGTACCACCCAGAGAGCAATGGGCAGGTTGAACGTGTGAACCAGGATGTGGGTAGGTTTTTGAGGTCCTATTGCCGGGACCGGCCGGAGGAGTGGTCGAGGTATATCCCCTGGGCAGAGATGGCCCAGAACTCTCTCCGCCACTCCTCCACCGGATTAACACCTTTCCAGTGTATTTTAGGGTATCAGCCGGTCCTGGCACCGTGGCACGAGAGCCAGACCGAGGCCCCTGCGGTGGATGAGTGGATTCGGCGCTCGGAGGAGACGTGGGACGCTGCCCATGTCCATCTGCAGCGTGCCATCCGTCAACACAAGGCGAGCACCGATCGCCACCGCAGTGAGGGGCCGGTGTACGCACCGGGAGATCGAGTCTGGCTCTCGACTCGAAACCTGCCCCTCCGCCTGCCCTGCCGGAAGCTGGGTCGGCGGTTTGTGGGGCCCTTCAAAGTCCTGAGAAGATTGAACGAGGTGTGTTACAGATTACAACTGCCTATTGAGTACAAAAATATTAACCCCTCGTTCCATGTGTCTCTTCTCAGGCCGGTGGTAGCTGGCCCACTCCAAGAAGAGGAGATAGGAGAGACCCCTCCGCCCCTTTGGACATCGAGGGGGCCCCGGCGTACAGGGTCCGGACCATCTTGGACTCCAGGCGCCGGAGGAGTGGTCTCCAATATCTCGTGGAGTGGGAGGGGTACGGTCCGGAGGAACGGTGCTGGGTGCCCAGGAGGGACATCCTCGATCCATCCCTCCTGACAGAGTTCCACCATGGGCATCCCACGCGCCCGGGTCCGCGTCCTCCTGGCCGTCCCCGAGGCCAGGGTCGGCGCACGGCTGGAGCCGCGCGTCAAGGGGGGGGTACTGTCACGGTTTCGGCCAAGACTGCTCCTCCTCCTGGTTCGGGCAGGCAAAGGCGTTCGCCGTCCCCGGAGTACTAGCTGCCACCGTTGGATGTTTCATGTGCGATTGCTTTTGTCTGTCCTTTTCACCTGTGTCTGGTTTGCGTTGATTACATGTCCTATAAATTCCCTGTGTTTGTATGGATTAGTTGTGTGTTGTTTTTCGCCAGTCGTTTGTGTTACGTGTCGTGTTTTGTGTATTTTGTAATTACGCTTGTTTGTGCGTAATTGCGCATAGTCGCCTCCTTTGTTGTTTGAGGCCGTGCCTTTTTGTATATTACATTGTTTCTTTGGGACTTTAGTAAACGTTTTTGGACTAAGCCTCGGTGTCCTGCGCCTGACTTCCACCCCACATACACCTCACCTTATGACAGAGTGTAGAGAGAGTAGTGGGTAGTGGGTACCTGAACTGGTCCTCTTGGCCTGGGATCACATGGCAGGTCCCTCCATTGGCACAGGGGAAACTGATGCAGGCGTTGATGGCTATCTCACAGTTATGTCCCTGGAAGGGAGGGGAAGAGAGAGAGAGAGAGGTGTGAGACTGTCTGTCCATCACGATGGAGTAGAGCAGTGCTCACCAACCTTTTCTGAGTTAAGATCAAGATCACTTTCTGAATCAAAATTCAAGATCTACAGCTCAGATTTTTTTTAAACATGACTTAAAAACATAGGCCTATGCATCATTAACCAATTAAAAACAGTGAGGTTTGTGAAGTAGGCCATAGGCCCAATACATTATCACTGCATAAACTGATTATAGGCCTCGGCTCCACCTCGTCCTCTATTTTCAAGTTAATGTACAGAACATCTGCGTTTATCACTTACATATTGGCTATGCTTGACTTGCCCTGCCAATGTTGTTTTCCTCAGACCACTTTGAAATGTTTTTTTTTATGTAGGTTATGATCACACTGATAATATATCATTTGTTGTATTACTTGTAAGGGACAGCTGAGTGAGCTTAATAATATTTTTTGATGGCCTGCATCTGATGGTCAGTCTAAGGGGAGGGAGGGAGCAGCGGTGAGGCTGCCTCTCACCCGACTCACCGTCCCTCCACTCTCCCTCCCTCCGCTTAGAAAAGGGGACAGTCTTCCAGCTGATGGTGAAACTCTAGTCACACTGCATTATTTCTTCCTCATGCACCAATTCATGTTATTACTCCTTTCACCAGAGAAAGTGAAATATTCCTCTATTAAAAAAGACATTCCGCTAATAATAACAACGGAAGCTTATTGTAACATTCTGCTATACTCATTCATTACAGCTGCAGTGCTGGTTGGTGCGTGAGTGGTAGTAGGGAGAATGCGCATTTTAAGGCTTATAAATGTGTTGAACAAAGTGTTGACAGTGCTAAATAACAACTTAAACATGAACTTACTCATAAAAACAGCAGCTCTTTGCTGTATTCGTTGAGTCTCTCTCTAGTCATGGTTTTAAACCTTTTCTCACAGTTTCAACTGCTGTGCTTTTGAGGCTTCTTTTTACAGTCTATGGCTCGAGGAAACCACAGAGGACACTGTGCAGACACAGTGATCTGAGCTATCTGATTGGCCAGTGGTAACCCTATAGGTGCACTGTTTTTGCTCTCTGGGCCTGCCGGGTAGGCAGAGTTCTACCTTCAGACACATGAAATAGTTAAAAATGGGAACACTTTGCCTTCCCGACGCTGCTGAATCAAGTGCACCTACCGCCAACAGCACAAAACTAATTAAAAAAATAGTACGCAAGGCTTTATCGTTGGGTCTTTTACAGAAATGTTTGGTGATCGACTAGGAATGCCTTGGAGATCGACCAATCGATCAACCGATTAGTGATCACTGGAGTAGAGGTACAGGTACAGTATGGTATCATTCAAGAATCATGACCCTTATGACCCTAATGACCCTAATGACCCCTATGACCCTTATGACCCTAATGACCCTTATGACCCTAATGTTCAGTCATATGAAGAGACACAGGCTGCATCCCAAATGGCCCCCTATGGCCCTGGTCAAAAGTAGTGCACTACAGTGCCTTGCAAACAAGTTATTTCATGTAATGGACAAAATAGTCCAAATTGGTGAAGTGAAATTTAATAAATAACAGAAAAGTGGTGCGTGCATATGTATTCACCCCCTTTGCTATGAAGCCCCTAAATAAGATCTGGTGCAACCAATTACATTCAGAAGTCACATAATTAGTTAAAGTCCACCTGTGTGCAATCTAAGTGTCACATGATCTGTCACATGATCTCAGTATATATACACCTGTTCTGAAAGGCCCCAGAGTCTGCAACACCACTAAGCAAGGGGCACCACCAAACAAGCAGCACCATGAAGACAAAGGAGCTCTCCAAACATGTCAGGGCCAAAGTTGTTGTCACGGATTCGGCCGAGGCTGCCCCTCCTCCTTGCTCGGGCAGGCTTCGGCGTTCGTCGTCACCGGAATACTAGCTGCTGCCGATCTATGTTCTATGTTTCTATGTTGCACCTTTTGTCTATTGTTACACACCTGTTGCCCATTATTGTAATCACGCCTTCCCTATTTAACCCAGTCGCTCCCAATGTGTTTTGTGCGTGGTTGTTTTTCGTTTCGTGTGTCGTAGGTGTGCGGGTTAGTTCCTCCCTGTGTGGAGGTATTCTGTGTTATATTCTTTACTTGATTCAGTAAAGTACGTTTCTGAGAGTTCTGTGTCCTACGCCTGACTTCGATCCACCGCATTACACCGACACTCGTGACAGTTGTGGAGAAGTACAGATCAGGGTTGGGTTATAAAAAAATATCAGAAACTTTGAACATCCCACGGAGCACCATTAAATCCATTATTAAAAAATGGAAAGAATATGGCACCACCAAAACTCACGGACCAGGCAAGGAGGGCATTAATCAGAGGCAACAAAGAGACCAAAGATAACCCTGACGGAGCTGCAAAGCTCCACAGCGGAGATTGGAGTATCTGTCCATAGGACCACTTTAAGCCATACACTCCACAGACCTGGGCTTTACGGAAGAGTGGCCAGAAAAAAGCCATTGCTAAATAAGCAAACACGTTTGGTGTTTGCCAAAAGGCATGTGGGAGACTCCCCAAACATATGGAAGAAGGTACTCTGGTCAGATGAGACTAAAATTGAGCTTTTTGGCCATCAAGGAAAATGCTATGTCTGGCACAAACCCAACACCTCTCATCACCCCGAGAACACCATCCCCACAGTGAAGCATGGTGGTGGCAGCATCATGCTGTGGGGATGTTTTTCATCAGCAGGGACTGGGAAACTGGTCAGAATTGAAGGAATGATGGATGGCGCTAAATACAGGGAAATTCTTGAGGGAAACCTGTTTCAGTCTTCCAGAGATTTGAGACTGGGATGGAGGTTCACCTTCCAGCAGGACAATGACCCTAAGCATACTGCTAAAGCAACACTCGAGTGGTTTAAGGGGAAACATGTAAATGTCTTGGAATGGCCTAGTCAAAGCCCAGACCTCAATCCAATTGAGAATCTGTGGTATGACTTAAAGATTGCTGTACACCAGTGGAACCCATCCAATTTGACGGAGTTGCAGCAGTTTTGCCTTGAAGAATGGGCAAAAATCCCAGTGGCTAGATGTGCCAAGCTTATAGAGACATACCCCAAGAGACTTGCAGCTGTAATTGCTGCAAAAGGTGGCTCTACAAAGTATTGACTTTGGGGGGGGGGGTGAATAGTTACGCATGCTCAAGTTTTCAGTTTTTTTGTCTTATTTCTTGTTTGTTTCACAAGAAAAAATATTTTGCATCATCAAAGTGGTAGGCATGCTGTGTAAATCAAATGATACAGACCCCACAATTTTTTTTTTTTTAATTCCAGGTTGTAAGGCAACAAAATAGGCAAAATGCCAAAGGGGGTGGATACTTTCGCAAGCCACTGTATATAGGGAATGGGGTGCCATTCGGAATACAGCCACAGTACCAGTAACACGAGGTACCAGTTCATACCATACCATACCAGTTCATACCATACCATACCAGTTCATACCATACCATACCAGTTCATACCATACCATACCAGTTCATACCATACCATACCATACCATTTCATACCGGTTCATAAGAAGAACTACTGTCAATTTGAACTCACAATAACCTCCTTTTTATTCCCATTTTGAACTTCTGTTTAAAAAAATAATAAACAGTCATTTCATTAGGAGCTATATCATATAGCCGTATCCTTTTCACATGGGACCGACGCGCCTGTCCCTCAGCAACTCTGGCTCTGTTTTTATTTCAAACAAAGGCCACCGCCACCGTTACACCCACTTCCTCTGATCAAAGACACCACACAGACGCTTGTTTCTTGTTTTCACTCTGTTTCCCTCTCTCTCGCTCCACGATTAATTATCCACATTTTAATTAATTTAAGCCCAGCGGAGGACAACAGAGAATAACACACATGCACGTACACACACGTGCACGCGCAAGCACACACACACACACGTCTGTATACGCAGGAATAATCTCAAAGACCCAAAGAGAGGCGCATACCCACAGACACTGAGACCAACACTGACACATACACTTTAGCACAAATTGACCTTGGGTGCAACAACTTGAATTAAAAAGCGAGGCCATGGGCTTTGTCCCTGTAGCGGGCTGGAGGTTAAGCTGTTATCTGTGTCTGTGGAGCAGGACACTGACAGGAATCCCACAGCCAAACAACAGGCTAATGAGGCAACAGCAGCATCACACAGTGGGGGGACAAAACACACACACACACACACACACTCTATGTCCACCCACTGACAGCACTTTATTGATTATTGTAACCCCTTTCAATCAATCAATCAATCAATCAATTTTATTTTATATAGCCCTTCTTACATCAGCTAATATCTCGAAGTGCTGTACAGAAACCCAGCCTAAAACCCCAAACAGCTAGTAATGCAGGTGTAGAAGCACGGTGGCTAGGAAAAACTCCCTAGAAAGGCGAAAACCTAGGAAGAAACCTAGAGAGGAACCAGGCTATGAGGGGTGGCCAGTCCTCTTCTGGCTGTGCCGGGTGGAGATTATAACAGAACCATGCCAAGATGTTCAAAAATGTTCTTAAGTGACAAGCATGGTCAAATAATAATCAGGAATAAATCTCAGTTGGCTTTTCATAGCCGATCATTAAGAGTTGAAAACAGCAGGTCTGGGACAGGTAGGGGTTCCATAACCGCAGGCAGAACAGTTGAAACTGGAATAGCAGCAAGGCCAGGCGGACTGGGGACAGCAAGGAGTCACCACGGCCGGTAGTCCCGACGTATGGTCCTAGGGCTCAGGTCTCTCAGTTGGCTTTTCATAGCCGATCATTAAGAGTTGAAAACAGCAGGTCTGGGACAGGTAGGGGTTTCGTGAGCCGCAGGCAGAACAGTTGAAACTGGAATAGCAGCAAGGCCAGGCGGACTGGGGACAGCAAGGTGTCATCATGCCCGGTAGTCCTGACGTATGGTCCTAGGGCTCAGGTTCTCAGAGAGAAAGAGAGAACGAGAGAATTAGAGAGAGCATACTTAAATTCACACAGGACACTGGATAAGACAGGAGAAGTACTCCAGGTATAACCAACTAACCCCAGCCCCCCGACACATAAACTACTGCAGCATAAATACTGGAGGCTGAGACAGGAGCGGTCCGGAGACACTGTGGCCCCATCCGAAGAAACCCCTGGACAGGGCCAAACAGGAAGGATATAACCCCACCCACTCCGCCAAAGCACAGCCCCCGCACCACTAGAGGGATATCCCCAACCACCAACTTACAATCCTGAGACAAGGCCGAGTATAGCCCACAGAGGTCTCCACCACAGCACAAACCAAGGGGGGCGCCAACCCAGACAGGAAGATCACGTCAGTAACTCAACCCACTCAAGTGACGCACCCCTCCCAGGGACGGCATGAAAGAGCACCAGCAAGCCAGTGACTCAGCCCCTGCAACAGGGTTAGAGGCAGAGAACCCCAGTGGAGAGGGGAACCGGCCTGGCAGAGACAGCAAGGGCTGTTCGTTGCTCCAGCCTTTCCGTTCACCTTCACACTCCTGGGCCAGACTACACTCAATCATATGACCTACTGAAGAGATAAGTCTTCAGTAAAGACTTAAAGGTTGAGACCGAGTCTGCGTCTCTCACATGGGTAGGCAGACTGTTCCATAAAAATGGAGATCTATAGGAGAAAGCCCTGCCTCCCGCTGTTTGCTTAGAAATTCTAGGGACAATTAGGAGGCCTGCGTCTTGTGACCGTAGCGTACGTATTGGTATGTACGGCAGGACCAACTCGGAAAGATAGGTAGGAGCAAGCCCATGTAACGCTTTATAGGTTAACAGTAAAACCTTGAAATCAGCCCTTGCCTTAACAGGAAGCCAGTGTAGGGGAAGCTAGCACTGGAGTAATATGATCAAATTTCTTGGTTCTAGTCAGGATTCTAGCAGCCGTATTTAGCACTAACTGAAGTTTATTTAGTGCTTTATCCGGGTAGCCGGAAAATAGAGCATTGCAGTAGTCTAACCTAGAAGTAACAAATGCATGGATTAATTTTTCTGCATCATTTTGGACAGAAAATTTCTGATTTTTGCAATGTTACGTAGATGGAAAAAAGCTGTCCTTGAAACAGTCTTGATATGTTCGTCAAAAGAGAGATCAGGGTCAAGAGTAACGCCGAGGTCCTTCACAGTTTTATTTGAGACGACTTTACAACCATCAAGATGAATTGTCAGATTTAACAGAAGATCTCTTTGTTTCTTGGGACCTAGAACAAGCATCTCTGTTTTGTCCGAGTTTAAAAGTAGAACGTTTTCAGCCATCCACTTCCTTATGTCTGAAACACAGGCTTCTAGCGAGGGCAATTTTGGGGCTTCACCATGTTTCATTGAAATGTACAGCTGTGTGTCATCCGCATAGCAGTGAAAGTTAACATTATGTTTTCGAATAACATCCCCAAGAGGTAAAATATATAGTGAAAACAATAGTGGTCCTAAAACGGAACCTTGAGGAACACCGAAATGTACAGTTGATTTGTCGGAGGACAGACCATTCACAGAGACAAACTGATATCTTTCCGACAGGTAGGATCTAAACCAGGCCAGAACTTGTCCGTGTAGACCAATTTGGGTTTCCAGTCTCTCCAAAAGAATGTGGTGATCGATGGTGTCAAAGGCAGCACTAAGGTCTAGTAGCACGAGGACAGATGCAGAGCCTCGGTCTGACGCCATTAAAAGGTCATTTACCACCTTCACAAGTGCAGTCTCAGTGCTATGATGGGGTCTAAAACCAGACTGAAGCATTTCGTATACATTGTTTGTCTTCAGAAAGGCAGTGAGGTTGCTGCGCAACAGCTTTTTCTAAAATTTTTGAGAGGAATGGAAGATTCGATATAGGCCGATAGTTTTTTATATTTTCCGGGTCAAGGTTTGGCTTTTTCAAGAGAGGCTTTATCACTGCCACTTTTAGTGAGTTTGGTACACATCCGGTGGATAGAGAGCTGTTTATTATGTTCAACATAGGAGGGCCAAGCACAGGAAGCAGCTCCTTCAGCAGTTTAGTAGGAATAGGATCCAGTATGCAGCTTGAAGGTTTAGAGGCCATGATTATTTTCATCATTGTGTCAAGAGATATAGTACTAAAACACTTAAGTGTCTCTCCCGATCCCAGGCCCTCGCAGAGCTGTGCAGATCCATGACAGCTAAGCCCTGGAGGAATACGCAGATTCAAAGAGGAGTCCGTAATTTGCTTTCTAATGGTCATGATCTTTTCCTCAAAGAAGTTCATGAATTTATCACTGCTGAAGTGAAAGCCATCCTCTCTTGGGGAATGCTGCTTTTTAGTTAGCTTTGCAACAGTATCAAAAAGAAATTTTGGATTGTTCTTATTTTCCTCGATTAAGTTGGAAAAGTAGGATGATCGAGCAGCAGTGAGGGCTCTTCGGTACTGCACGGTACTGTCTTTCCAAGCTAGTCGGAAGACTTCCAGTTTGGTGTGGCGCCATTTCCGTTCCAATTTCCTGGAAGCTTGCTTCAAAGCTCGGGTATTTTCTGTATACCAGGGAGCTAGTTTCTTATGACAAATGTTTTTCGTTTTTAGGGGTGCAACTGCATCTAGGGTATTGCGCAAGGTTAAATTGAGTTCCTCAGTTAAGTGGTTAACTGATTTTTGTCCTCTGACGTCCTTGGGTAGGCAGAAGGAGTCTGGAAGGGCATCAATGAATTTTTGTGTTGTCTGAGAATTTATAGCACGACTTTTGATGCTCCTTGGTTGGGGTCTGAGCAGATTATTTGTTGCGATTGCAAACGTAATAAAATGGTGGTCCGATAGTCCAGGATTTTGTGGAAAAACATTAAGATCTACAACATTTATTCCATGGGACAAAACTAGGTCCAGAGTATGACTGTGGCAGTGAGTAGGTCCAGAGACATGTTGGACAAAACCCACTGAGTCGATAATGGCTCCGAAAGACTTTTGGAGTGGGTCTGTGGACTTCTCCATGTGAATATTAAAATCACCAAAAATTAGAATATGATCTGCTATGACTACAAGGTCTGATAGGAATTCAGGAAACTCAGAGAGGAACGCTGTATATGGCCCAGGAGGCCTGTAAACAGTAGCTATAAAAAGTGATTGAGTAGGCTGCATAGATTTCATGACTAGAAGCTCAAAAGATGAAAACGCCATTTTTTTTTGTAAATTGAAATTTGCTATCGTAAATGTTAGCAACACCTCCGCCTTTGCGGGATGCACGGGAATATGGTCACTAGTGTAACCAGGAGGTGAGGCCTCATTTAACACAGCAAATTCATCAGGCTTAAGCCATGTTTCAGTCAGGCCAATCACATCAAGATTATGATCAGTGATTAGTTCATTGACTATGACTGCCTTTGAAGTGAGGGATCTAACATTAAGTAACCCTATTTTGAGATGTGAGGTATCACGATCTCTTTCAATAATGGCAGGAATGGAGGAGGTCTTTATCCTAATAAGATTGCTAGGGTGAACACCGCCATGTTTAGTTTTGCCCAACCTAGGTCGAGGCACAGACACAGTCTCAATGGGTATGGCTGAGCTGACTACACTGACTGTGCTATTGGCAGACTCCACTAAGCTGGCAGGTTGGCTAACAGCCTGCTGCCTGGCCTGCACCCTATTTCACTGTGGGGCTAGAGGAGTTAGAGCCCTATCTATGTTGGTAGATAAGAGGAGAGCACCCCTCCAGCTAGGATGGAGTCCGTCACTCCTCAGCAGGTCAGGCTTGGTCCTGTTTGTGGGTGAGTCCCAGAAAGAGGGCCAATTATCCACAAATGTTATCTTTTGGGAGGGGCAGAAAACAGTTTTCAACCAGCGATTAAGTGCTGAGACTCTGCTGTAGAGCTCGTCACTTCCCCTAACTGGGAGGGGGCCAGAGACAATTACTCGATGCCGACACATCTTTCTAGCTGATTTACACGCTGAAGCTATGTTGCACTTGGTGACCTCTGACTGTTTCATCCTAACATCGTTGGTGCCGACGTGGATAACAATATCTCTATACTCTCTACACTCGCCAGTTTTAGCTTTAGCCAGCACCATCTTTAGATTAGCCTTAACGTCGGTAGCCCTGCCCCCCTGGTAAACAGTGTATGATCGCTGGGTGATTCGTTTTAAGTCTAATACTGCGGGTAATGGAGTCGCCAATGACTAGGGTTTTCAATTTGTCAGAGCTAATGGTGGGAGCCTTCGGCGTCTCAGACCCCGTAACGGGAGGAGTAGAGACTAGAGAAGACTCAGACTCAGACTCCGACTCGCTACATAATGGGGAAAACCGGTTGAAGGTTTCTGTCGGCTGAATGAGCGACACCGGTTGAGCATTCCAACAGTATTTCCCTCCAGAAGCCATGAGAAAGTTGTCCGGCTGCGGGGACTGTGCGGGGGGATTTATACTAACGTTACTGTCTGTACTTACTGGTGGCACAGACGCTGTTTCTTCCTTTCCTACACTGAAATTACCCTTGCCTAACGATTGCGTCTGAAGCTGGGCTTGTAGCACAGCTATTCTCGCCGTAAGGCGATCGTTCTCCTGTATATTATGAGTACAGCGACTGCAATTAGAAGAGATCATGTTAATGTTACTACTTAGCTTCGGCTGTTGAAGATGTTGATGAACCATGTCCAGATAAAGCGTCCGGAGTGAAAAAAGTTGAATAAGGGAAAAAAGTTGCGATGGAAAAAAGGAAAATAACGTAAAGTTGGCAGCTAAAACGTACAGGAAAATGACTCTTCTGTCTCAGGATAAACGTCCGGGGTGAAAAAGTTTAACGAAAAAAGATGAGTGAGGACAAAACTAAAAAGTTGGTAAATTTGTTGAACACAGAGATTGATTAAACGTTTATTAAAAGTAAAACGTGAATAGTTTGGCAGGTAGCCAAGTAGCAACAAACAGCACAGCAGCACGGAGACAATGCGGAAGCGAGACGGAAGTCACGTGAGTTTGGTGCAGTCAAGCCTTCAGAAATGAGTATCAGTGTAATGCGGTTCAGTCGTCGTCAACCGTGAACCAGGCTACAGGTTTAACCTGCTACGTGTGGTCTCTATCAATCTCAATACTTACACCCAAACTAACTGTTGTAATAATTTCTGCATTGATTGAGAAATCAAGCTAAGATGCATTATTCATTCAAGAGAATAGTAGCAGCTAATACACTGGGGCTATGCATACGATGACAAGCCACTAACATGTGGAACCATTTAAGTGTGGCTGTGGTTGTGTGTGTGTATGTGTTTAAATCCACTCACTTTGTAGCCAAAGGGACAGGTGCAATGGTAGGAGCCAGACACATCGCTGGCACATGTGCCATTGTTCAGACAGGGGACGGCCAGACAGGGGGCACACTTGGACATCAGATTCAGATCAACTGGGCCTGAGAGAGAGAGAGAGAGAGAGAGAGAGAGAGAGAGAGAGAGAGAGAGAGAGAGAGAGAGAGAGAGAGAGAGAGAGAGAGAGAGAGAGAGAGAGAGTAGAGAGAGAGAGAGAGAGAAAGAAAGAGAGATATAATAACAGTCAGAGAGAGAGAGAGAGAGAGAGAGCTCTAAACAGAGAGTACACAGTGGCAGAATACCTGACCACTGTGACTGACCCAAACTTAAAGAAAGCTTTGACTATGTACAGACTCAGTGAGCATAGCCTTGCTATTGAGAAAGGCCGCCGTAGGCAGACCTGGCTCTCAAGAGAAGACAGGCTATGTGCACACTGCCCACAAAATGAGGTGGAAACTGAGCTGCACTTCCTAACCTCCTGACCATAATAGAGACACATGTTTCCCTCAGATTACAGAGATCCACAAAGAATTTGATAACAAACCCAATTTTGATAAACTTATCTACTGGGTGAAAAACCACAGTGTGCCATCACAGCAGCAATTTGTGACCTGTTGCCACAAGAAAAGGGCAACCAGTGAAGAACAAACACCATTGTAAATACAACCCATATTTATGTTTATTTATTTTCCCATTTGTACTTTAACTATTTGCACATTGTTACAACACTGTATATACATAATATGACATTTGAAATGTCTTTATTCTTTTGGAACTTCTGAGTGTAATGTTTACTGTTAATATTTATTGTTTATTTCACTTTTGTTTACTATCTACTTCACTTGCTTTGGCAATGTTAACATACGTTTCCCATGCCAATAAAGCCCTTAAAATGAAGTGAAATTGAATTGAGAGAGAGCAACAGAGAGCGAGGGAGCGATTAAAGAAGAAAGAGTCACACTTTGTGATTCCACTCACTCCTTCTCTCAGCAGTATTTAAAGACAGTTCTTATTCACATATAAAAAACCTTAATCTGCCTTAATCTAAGAGAAATCACAGATCAGTGTTAATTGGCATGTGTGGTTATAAAGGGCAGAAATATGTGGCAGCTGGGTTCACTCCCCTGTACAGGTAGAGACAGAGAGGAGGGGGAGGAGGAGAGGGAGGAGAGGAGGAAAGGAGCAGAGGAGGAGAGGAGAGGGAGGAGAGGAGGAAAGGAGCAGAAGAGGAGAGGAGAGGGAGGAGAGGAGGAAAGGAGCGGATGGAGGGGAGGAGGAGAGGGAGGAGAGGAGGAAAGGAGCAGAGGAGGAGAGGAGAGGGAGGAGAGGAGGAAAGGAGCAGAGGAGGAGAGGAGAGGGAGGAGAGGAGGAAAGGAGCAAAGGAGGAGATGAGAGGGAGGAGAGGAGGAAAGGAGCGGATGGAGCAGGACAGCCAGAGTTGTTACTGACCTTTGCACTGGAAGCGGTTGAGAGGCGTGGTGAGCAGCAGGCGGTCGGCCATGTCAGGTGGTCCGGAACAGCGGGCGATGCCAGGCTCCTTGAAGCCAGCCTTCACCCATTGAGACAGCCAGCGCAAGTCACAGTTACAATACAGGGGGTTGGCACCCAGAGCCCTGGAGGATAACAAAATACAGGAATTATACACCTAACATATGGAAGTGCATGAGTATATGGTAAAGGTGCAGACGTACTATACACAGTCAGTAAACACACACTGGTCTGCACATAACCAGTAGCACAAAGCCCAGTCCTACCAATGTAAAATGTAGAAGCTTTAAAGTTTTGCCTTGAACTTTCTCTCCCCTAAAACAGAGGATCTTTATTCCTGGTAAGCATCCTTTTTTTCTCTCTCTCTCTTTCTCTCTCTCTCCCTCTCTCCCTCTCTCCCTCTCTCTCTCTCTCCCTCTCTCCCGCTCTCTCTCTCTCTCCCTCCCTCTCTCTCTCTCTCTCTCTCTCTCTCTCTCTCTCTCTCTCTCAGGTCTCTTTCAGTGCAGAACACCCAAGATACAGTGCTGCTACTTAAAACAAGAGGCAGGAAAAAGAGGAAAAGTCATTGAGCGCCCAAATGATGAATGCTTTTTAGTGGTAATAAAATGTACAAAGATTTCCCGTGGGGCCTACTCTCCCAGCACAACGCTGCTCTTTACTCGTGTTGAGCTTTCTGTCACTTCACGTTTCAAGAAGTTAAACAAGTAAAACGGCTGCTGTGATTCTACATTCTGCGGCAGTAGAGTGCCTGTGTGGGGATTGGTGTGTGTGTGAGTGAGTGAGAGAGAGAGAGTGTGTGTGTGCATGCGCGCGTGTGTGTGTGCCTTTATTACTATTGTGAAAGACCTCCCATTACTATCACACTCACAGATGAGACAGAGATGTCAAGTGGTTGAAGGCTCCCTCTGGTATAGTTGAAAGGTCGTTTCCGTGGAGAGTCCTGAAAGAGATTGAAAACAAAGAGAGCGTGTGGGATGGGGGGATGCTGATGGATATCAAGCCCTGTCAATGTTGCTCCACACGCAGAGGGGGAAGGCAGAGGGTCCCCAGGCAGCCTCCCAGCCTCCAGCCTTTAGCATGTGGCTAACCCCTTTAAGGACCTGCCTTGTGAATGCAGTGGGCAGTGGTGATCTGCCTGTCTGGGTTCACATTCCATTAGATGTCATTCAGAATCCACCACACACATACTGTAAACATATGCACGCACAGAACCCCCCCCCAACACACACACACACACTGTGTGGCGTGCCAGCTCTGTGGAGTGATTTCCCTGTCTGTCAGTCCCATCCCCATGGCCCAGACACCACCCACCCACAGGCCTGCCACAGTCAGAGGGGAGCCCACCAGCCACCAGACCCATCAGACAGACAGCCCTGCACCTTTCAGGGACTGCCAGATGCATCCCAGGGGGATTCTGGGTAATGAACAAGTGACAATGATGGCTGCCTGGCAATGGGTGACTACGTAGAGAGAGAGAGAGAGAGAGAGAGAGAGAGAGAGAGAGAGAGAGAGAGAGAGAGAGAGAGAGAGAGAGAGAGAGAGAGAGAGAGAGAGAGAGAGAGAGAGAGAGAGAGAGAGAGAGAGAGATTGACAGAGAGACAGAGAGACAGAGACAGACAGAGATAGAGACAGAGACAGACAGAGAGAGAGAGAGAGAGAGAGAGAGAGAGAGAGAGAGAGAGAGAGAGAGAGAGAGAGACTGCTTGGCCTTGTGGTGCTCTCCTAGCCCAGACCGTGTGGCGTATCTGCAGTCTGTTGCGTTTCAACAGTCACCTCCTGGCCCAAGTTAATAAGGAGTGTTTTCAGCTCTATCTGAACAGAGAAAGAAAGAGTAGAAGAAGAAAGAGCGTTTAGCTTCTGTTTTCTATGTTTTATTTATTTTTGGAGTCAGGGGTGTTGTTTTGGAGTCAGGGGTGGAAGAGAAGATGGATGACAAGGAGTCTGGGAGGCAGAAGGCCCATTTATCACACAGCAGTCTGGATGGAGAGGAGGAGGAGAGGAGCCAAGAGAGGAGGAGGAGAGAAGAGCGACAGGAGAGATGAGAGGAGGAGGAGAGGAGGAGTGGAGAAGGAGAGATGAGAGGAGGAGGAGGAGGGAGGAGGAGGAGGAGGAGGAGGAGGAGGAGGAGGAGGAGAGGAAAGGGAGAGGCAGAGGCAGAGGCAGAGGAGGAGAGGAGAGGGGGGAGAGGAAGAGAGGAGAGGAGAGGAAGAGAGGGGAGGGGGGAGAGGAAGAGAGGAGAGGAAGGGTATCATAGGGAGAGGAGGAGGAAGGAGCAACACTTACAAGAGACGCAGAGATTTAAGCCCATAGAATGCGTGTACCGAGATACAACGAATCTGGTTGTAACTCAGGATCCTGTGATTAAAATGAAAGGAGAGAGGAGACAGTTATAATGATGGGAACACAACACTGTGTGTGTGCGTGTGTGACTGTGTTATATGACTATAAAAGTGACTGCGATCGCCGGTCACTGTGTCCTGCCGATCCAGTGTGGCCAGCCAGCAGGCCGTGGCGTGTTGTCATGGTAACTCACAGAGTGGCGAGCTGAGTCATGTTGCTGAAGGTCATGGAGGCCACAGTGTTGATGCTGTTGTTGCTCAGGTCGCTGTGTGATACCAAACACACAAAAGGACACAATGTTACTACAGGGACAAACACCTTCAAAGTCCACAGAGACAACAGTGAACTGTCTGGCCTAATTATATATTTATATTGCTCTTTTTAAGGACCCAAAGCCGTTTTACAATTTTATAAAAGAAAAACAAGAAAGGACATGAACACAACTGGTCAGTTTTTATGTTTCAATAAAGAATATAAAATATCCTCCGCTTTAAATATCTCAATACAATAGAGATTGCTTTGGCATTGTTAACATAGTATCTCTGACTAGCCAGGGAGGAATAGACATGATACAGTACATACACAAGAGATAGCTGTTTGAGAGTGGACAGTTCTTTGGGAACAGATGTCAGGAGGTTTCCTTCCAGGTATCTGAAATGAGGAGGAAGGTGAAGGCATTAGATCTCTCTCTCTCCCTCTCTCTCTCTCTCTTTCACTCTTTTCCTCCCCCTTTCTCCATCCCTACACTTCTTCGTGTTGGTGTGATGGTAAAGTGCCCAGGCAGTGTGGTGTTAATGCAGCAGTTTTTCAGTGCCCCAGTGTGCCATCTCAGTCTCCCCGGACCACTGGGTTGTTTGGTGGTGCCCCCCCCCCCCCCACTGATACGCCTCACTGACCTTCAGCTATGGAGCTATGGGCACCCGACCTCACCTGGCCTCACCCAGTCTTACCCTGGCCTCACTCCAGCCTCACCAAGACTGATGACGACTAGTACTATGAATAATAAAGAGCACAGACCAAGACTAGCTAGCCAGAGGAGTGTGTGTGTGTGTGTGTGTGTGTGTGTGTGTGTGTGTGTGTGTGTGTGTGTGTGTGTGTGTGTAGGGGACTCACAGCTCGGTGGTGTCCTTGGGTATGCCCTTGGGTAGAATGCGTAGCCCCTGGTTACTGCAGCGCACAACTGTGTCTGAGCAGGTGCATGACTCCGGGCAGTGAGACACCGGAAAACACACATTCTCCTCAGTGCCTGCAGAGAGAGAGGGAGAAAGAGAGAGAGGGAGAGAGAGAGAGAGAGAGAGAGAGAGAGAGAGAGAGAGAGAGAGAGAGAGAGAGAGAGAGAGAGAGAGAGAGAAATAGGAGGGGAGAGAGAGGGAGAGAGAGAGGGAGAGAGAGAGAGAGAGAGAGAGAGAGAGAGACAGAGAGAGAGAGAGAGAGAGAGAGAGAGAGAATGAGAGAGAGAGAGAGAGAGAGAGAGAGAGAGAGAGGGGGGTGAGAGAGTTAATATTTATTGTTTATTTCACTTTTGTTTACTATCTACTTCACTTGCTTTGGAAATGTTAACATATGTTTCCCATGCCAATAAAGCCCTTAAATTGAATTGAATTGAATTGAATTGAATTGAGAGAGAGAGAGAGAGAGAGAGAGAGAGAGAGAGAGGGAGAAAGAGAGAGGGGGGGGGTGAGAGAGTTAATATTTATTGTTTATTTCACTTTTGTTTACTATCTACTTAACTTGCTTTGGAAATGTTAACATATGTTTCCCATGCCAATAAAGCCCTTAAATTGAATTGAAATGAATTGAATTGAGAGAGAGAGAGAGAGAGAGAGAGAGAGAGAGAGAGAGAGAGAGAGAGAGAGAGAGAGAGAGAGAGAGAGAGAGAGAGAGAGAGAGAGAGGATAGATGGGGAGAGAGAGAGGGAGGGAGGGAGGGAGGGGAAGGGAGAGAGAGCAGGAAGTAAATCACATCACATTCCACTCACTAGCTAGAGGAGAAGCTATGAAGGGGAGGGTACAGAACGGTTCATGATAGACATCTCACAACCTGGCAACAACGCCAGAACTTTACTCTGCCCCTTTGAAAGTCTAACTCTATAAATGAAGCCCAAAGTTGATGGGGAATCTGATAATTGCACCGCCACTTCCTAAATCTCTCAGCCAGCTGCCTGCCTTGCCTAGTGGAAGGAATTCTACCATTACTACAGAAAACATTTAATCATAAGAGATACAGCAAAACAGGAGTTAAAGATCAGGCACATAATATTCCAAATCAAATCAAATTGTATTTGCCACATGTGCCGAATACAACAGGTGTAGACATTACAGTGAAATGCTTACTTACAAGCCCTTAATCAACAATGCATTTAAAAAAAATTAAAGTTTTTAAGTGTTAAGTACAAAAAATAAAAGCAAATAACTAGCAGTAAAATAAAATAACAATAGGGAGGCTATATACAGGGGGGTACCGGTGCAGAGTCAATGTGCGGGGGCACAGGCTAGTCGAGGTAATTGAGGTAATATGTACATGTGGGTAGAGTTAAAATGACTATGCCTAAATAATAAACAGAGTAGCAGCAGTGTAAAAGAGGGGGATAGGGGTGTGGGGCAGTGCAAATAGTCCGGGTAGCAATGATTAGCTGTTCAGGAGTCTTATGGCTTGGGGGTAGAAGCTGTTGAGAAGCCTTTTGGACCTAGACTTAGTACCGCTTGCTGGGCGGTAGCAGAGAGAACAGTCTATGACTAGGGTGGCTGGAGTCTTTGACAATTTTGAGGGCCTTTCTCTGACACCGCCTGGTATAGAGGTCCTGGATGGCAGGAAGCTTGGCCCCAGTAATGTACTGGGCCGTACGCACTACCCTCTGTAGTGCCTTGCGGTCGGAGGCCGAGCAGTTGCCATACCAGGCGGTGATGCAACCAGTCAGGATGCTCTCGATGGTGCAGCTGTATAACTTTTGAGAATCTGAGGACCCATGCCAAATATTTTCAGTCTCCTGAGGGGGAATAGGCTTTGTCGTGCCCTCTTCATGACTGTCTTGGTGTGTTTGGACCATGATAGTTCGTTGGTGATGTGCACACCAAGGAACTTGAAGCTCTCAACCTACAGCCCCGTCGATGAGAATGGGGGCGTGCTCAGTCCTCTTTTTTTTCCTGTAGTCCACAATCATCTCCTTCGTCTTGATCCCGTTGAGGGAGAGGTTGTTATCCTGGCACCACACGGCCAGGTCTTGGACCTCCTCCCTATATGCTGTCTCATCGTTGTCCAGCAAACTTAATGATGGTGTTGGAGTCGTGCCTGGCCATGCAGTCATGGGTGAACAGGGAGTACAGGAGGGGACTGAGCACGCACCCTTGAGGGGCCCCCGTGTTGAGGATCAGGTGGCAGATGTGTTGTTACCTACCCTTACCACCTGGGGGCGGCCCGTCAGGAAGTCCAGGATCCAGTTGCAGAGGGAGGTGTTTAGTCCCAGGATCCTTAGCTTAGTGATGAGCTTTGAGGGCACTATGGTGTTGAACGCTGAGCTGTAGTCAATGAACAGCATTCTCATGTAGGTGTTCCTCTTGTCCAGGTGGGAAATGGCAGTGTGGAGTGCAATAGAGATTGCCTGAGTCTTCCTCCATTTCCCTCCCTCCCCAAGCAGCTTTAATCTAAGGCCTGAGAGATGATATCTGCAAAGACTTGAATTACACCCTGGATGAAAAGGAAACAGGGAATTAATGGAAGGTAATGAAGTCTGAGGTCTGCTCCAAAAATAACCCACAGCACTGCCTGGGTCTGGGACAGGGTCTGGCTTGGCTGCTGCAGCCTGTCTGTTGAGGCCTAGGGGCTGGATGGAGGGAGGGAGCCGAAATGCTGACTTGTTGATTGGGGGACCTCAATTCTCCACAAAATGTCTTTCCAGCCTCTTAAGCAGGTTGACATTTATTGGGAGGAGTCTTGTCCTTGAGGCAGAATTGAGTGATTTCCGCTAGATGGGCCAGCTGCAAAGTCAAAATGTGCTATATTGTAAAAAAAGTTAGGGAGGGAGGGAGCCGAAATGCTGACTTGTTGATTGGGGGAGCTCAAATCTCCACAAAATGTATTTCCAGTTCCCACTAATTAACACTTTTTTCTCTGTCATTACTCTAGCTACAACTTAAGTTTAATTTAAGTTACAGATGTCTAAAAATAGAAGTGAGTGTCATTGTAGCTGCAGCAATGTGGACCTTGGGGTGAAAGGATAAAGAGTGCCCTAAATCCTCCTCCTACTCCCTCCGACTTAGCATGTAGGCTAAATGAAACATGACCTTCTGCCTATGGTCTCCCGCTATAGATACAGCGCCTTCAGAAAGTATTAATGCCCCTTGACTTTTTCCACATTTTGTTGTGTTACAGCCTGAATTTAAAATGCATTACATTGAGATGTTGTGTCACTGGCCTACACACAATACCTCATAATGTCAAAGTCGAATTTAGCTTTTAGAAATGTTTACAAAATAATTAAAAATTAAAAGCTGAAATGTCTTGAGTCAATAAGTATTCAACCCCTTTGTTATGGCAAGCCTAAATAAGTTTAGGAGTAGAAATGTGTTTAACAAGTTACATAATAAGTTGCATGGACTCACTTTGTGTGCAATAATAGTGTTTAACATGATTTTTGAATGACTATCTCATCTCTGTACCCCACAGATACAATTATCTGTAAGGTCCCTCAGTCGAGCAGTGAATTTCATACACAGATTCAACCATAAAGATCAGGGAGGTTTTCCAATGCCTCGCAAAGAAGGGCACCTATTGGTAGATGGGTAAAAATAAAAAAGCAGACATTGTATATCTCTTTGAGCATGGTGAAGTTATGAATTACAATTTGGATGGTGTATCAATAAACCCAGTCACTACAAAGATACAGGCGTCCTTCCTAACTTAGTTGCCGGAGAAGAAGGAAACCGCTCAGGGATTTCACCATGAGGCCAATGGGGACTTTAAAACAGTTACAGAGTTTAATGGCTGTGATAGGAGGAAACATGATTTGACTCCTTTCTGTTTTCTCTCTAACAAGGATTCCATCCAGTAAAGTACATCGGATAAAACATTTCATGATGACAGGCCTGAAGGAAACAGAACATTTGTTGGTAAACTTTCCAAATGTTGACAAAACAAAATCCGCTAGACAAGCTGGGATCTTTTTGTGTAGCTAAAATGTACTATGCGAGAAATGTCGGGGGAAACGATTGTATGTGCAAATATTGATTTAATTACAAAATAAAGTTGGAGTCACATGATGACGTTGTGTGGTCCTTCCACTACGACTCGTTGGGAACCCATGCAGTTTATTAGGCTACAGATGAAATAAATGATGATGAACTTCACAGGGTGGTGAAAGTACAGGGTTATGAGCTTGATGCTCCTTTCCAATAAATATAGAGGGTCCTATTCTGGTGACATGATCATCAATGCTTGGCTGCCGTTTGACGAATAAAAATAATCTTGCTCTTTTGTCCATAATAATCTCATCATGTTGGTTTAGGCTGTTTATAACTGCACTGTATCTGAGAGCTGTTGTCTAGAGGGCACGTGCCAATACCAGAGTGGGCACACTTGCTATATATTTTTTGTGAAAATACCATCAGTAGAGTTGAAAATGTGATGGAGACCCATTTCACTTGTATTTTTTATTTGGTACATGGGAATTGAACCACAAAAGTTATGTTTATGTGCACTACGTCATCACGCATAGTTTTTTTATCCACAACAAGTCAGTCTGATGGAAACATCTATGGTGGGAAAATGCACATATTGTTTTTATGCAGATTTTAGAATATTCGCATAAAAATATGTCGCCAATTGGATGGAAACCTAGGAGATGACATATAACTCGCCATTGAAAAAAGTTTAAATTTGTTCCGCCTGAGCGAGTCTGACCACTATGATGACACACAAAATGCATTTGATGGATCACGGGAAAAGGCTATTGTAGGCGTCTGTTGTCGGCATCCAAATATTATCCAACTTGAATAAACGCTTGGAGGTAAGGACAACAGCAGTGGTGTAGCCTACGGACAATACGGATATCACTTAGGCCTATTATAGGCTACATAGCGCATTGATTTGAATAAATACTGCTGCTCTCTCATTTAGCTATTTACGCCTTACGGATTGTGGTTGTTGTGGATGGTTGTTCACAAATGTATATGTGTATTTTAATCCAACAATGGTTGAATTGAAGAAGTTTAAGCTGCCTATCAATCATTGTTTTTGAAACCTGGGGTGTATTCATTATGGAAACCGTTTACCGTTTAAGAACCAAACGAAAGCAAACAGAGTTTCTATTGGACAAATTCAGGTAGGTCCCTCCCTGTTTCGTTCCGTTTGCTTCAATTTAACAAACGTTTAGCAACAGAATCGACGTAATGAATACGCCCCAGTGGACAGCCAGTGCAAAATGCACTCTTGCAACAGCTGCGTAGTGCGGATCCCAGCCTATGGAATAACAGTTTGAGTTCTTCCCTTCTAAACTCCCCCGTGGTATTGTGCTCCATACTGTCAAAAACTAGTTTCATTTAAGAAGACCAGGAATGGGGCTTTTATTCCTCAATCTAATTCGTGCTGATTGACAAAAAATTCCATAGGCCTAACAGACATGCTCAAATCCTCACACTTTTGATAGATTTAAACAGCTGCAAATGATCAAGATATCGAAGTGTCACCAACAAAAACGTCAACAATAGGCCTATAGCAAAATGCAGCATATGGCATACATTTTTCACATGCAAATAGCACTTTTCGGTAGTGCTCAAAGCATGCCATTCCATAATAGCAGCATTTCCTTTTCAACTCGAAGCCCAATCAGGCTTCTATGACAACAAAATCATAAACAACAATGTAGGCTAATTAGTCCTTAGTTTTTGGGTTATGCTCAGGTAAAACAATTCGGCTAATCTATATTTCCATATTTCCATGTCCTATTTTTGAAGATCAAGGGGTATTAAATTAATTGGAATGATTAAAAATCTGACACTGTTATTTTTTTATATTTTTTTTTATTATAGCCTAATCGTATTATTATCTGTAGTATAAAGCAATGGGTTAGAAGAAGCTCACATAACCAACCTATAAAGTGAAATGCAACATCCATTTATAGCCAGTATGTAAACGCTAACATTGATTTATCCTGCAATAGATGTTCAATTGGTAATATACATTTCTGTCTTCTTCTAATGCCTCTTAAGCAGGTTGATGTTTATTGTGAGGAGTCTTGTCCTTGAGGTAGAATTGAGTGATTTGCGCTAGAAGGGCCAGCTGCAAAGTCAAAATGTGCTATATTGTAAAAAAGTTATGAAAACAGAAATGTGCTTTTGGTCTTAATTTAGGGTTAGGCACTAGGGTTAGCAGTGTGGTTAAGGTTAGGGTTAGGTTTAAAATCAGATTTTATGACTGTGGCTGTACCAGCTTAACCTTGCGCCTCTTAAGGGGGAAATTACATTACTGAGTTTAGGTATTCCAAAAGTTATGTTACTGATTACAATTTTGGACAGGTAACTAGTAACTGTAACGGATTACATTTAGAAAGTAACCTGCCTAACCCTGACAATTCTAACCTAATTTCCAGAGTGAAAAGAATGAAGTCTGTAGAGAATAAAAATATTCCAAAACATGCATCCTGTTTACAACAAGGCACTAAAGTAATACTGCAAAAAAAAATGTGGCAAAGCAATTCACTTTTTGTCCTGAATACAAAGTGTTATGTTTGGGGAAAATCCAATCCAACACATTACTGAGTACCACTCTTCATATTTTCAAGCATAGTGGTGGCTACATCATATTACAGGTATGCTTGTACAGTGAGGGAAAAAAGTATTTGATCCCCTGCTGATTTTGTATGTTTGCCGACTGACAAAGACATGATCAGTCTATAACAGTGAGAGACAGAATAACAACAAAAAAATCCAGAAAAACGCATGTCAAAAATGTTATAACTTTGATTTGCATTTTAATAAGGGAAATAAGTATTTGACCCCTCTGCAAAACATGACTTAGTACTTGGTGGCAAAACCCTTGTTGGCAATCACAGAGGTCAGACGTTTCTTGTAGTTGGCCACCAGGTTTGCACACATCTCAGGAGGGGTTTTGTTCCACTCCTCTTTGCAGATCTTTTCCAAGTCATTAAGGTTTCGAGGCTGACGTTTGGCAACTCAAACCTTCAGCTCCCTCCACAGATTTTCTATGGGATTAAGGTCTGGAGACTGGCTAGGCCACTCCAGGACCTTAATGTGCTTCTTCTTGAGCCACTCCTTTGTTGCCTTGGCCGTGTGTTTTGGGTCATTGTCATGCTGGAATACCCATCCACGACCCATTTTCAATGCCCTGGCTGAGGGAAGGAGGTTCTCACCCAAGATTTGACTGTACATGGCCCCGTCCATCGTCCCTTTGATGCGGTGAAGTTGTCCTGTCCCCTTAGCAGAAAAACACCCCCAAAGCATAATGGTTCCACCTCCATGTTTGACGGTGGGGATGGTGTTCTTGGGGTCATAGGCAGCATTCCTCCTCCTCCAAACACGGCGAGTTGAGTTAATGCCAAAGAGCTCGATTTTGGTCTCATCTGACCACAACACTTTCACCCAGTTCTCCTCTGAATCATTCAGATGTTCATTGGCAAACTTCAGACAGCCCTGTATATGTGCTTTCTTGAGCAGGGGGACCTTGCGGGCGCTGCAGGATTTCGGTCCTTCACAGTGTAGTGTGTTACCAATTGTTTTCTTGGTGACGATGGTCCCAACTGCCTTGAGATCATTGACAAGATCCTCCCGTGTAGTTCTGGGCTGATTCCTCACCATTCTCATGATCATTGCAACTCCACGAGGTGAGATCTTGCATGGAGCCCCAGGCCGAGGGAGATTGACAGTTATTTTGTGTTTCTTCCATTTGCGAATAATCGCACCAACTGTTGTCACCTTCTCACCAAGCTGCTTGGCGATGGTCTTGTAGCCCATTCCCGCCTTGTGTAGGTCTACAATCTTGTCCCTGACATCCTTGGAGAGCTCTTTGGTCTTGGCCATGGTGGAGAGTTTGGAATCTGATTGATTGATTGCTTCTGTGGACAGGTGTCTTTTATACAGGTAACAAGCTGATATTAGGAGCACTCCCTTTAAAGACTGGTCATTTCTTTGTCAGTGGGCAAACGTACAAAATCAGCAGGGGATCAAATACTTTTTTCCCTCACTGTAATCGTTAAGGACTGGGAGTTTTTCAGGATAAAAAATAAACAGAATGGAGCTAAGCACAGGTAAAATCCCAGACACTGGGAGATGAATTCCCCTTTCAGCAGGACATTAACCTAAAACACAAGTCCAAATCTACACTGGAGTTGCTAACCAAGAAGACAGTGAATGTTCCAGAGAGGCAGAGTTACAGTTTTGAAAATCTATGGCAAGACCTGAAAATGGTTGTCTAGCAATGATCAACAACCAATTTGACAGAGGTTGAATGTTTTTTTAAAGAATAATGGGCAAATATTGTACAATCCAGGTGTGCAAAGCTCTTAGACTTATCCAGAAAGACTCAAAGCTGTTATCGCTGCAGAAGGTGATTCTAACATGTATTGACTCAGGGGTGTGAATACTTATGTAAATTAGATTTCTGTATTTCATTTTCAATAATTATGCACACATTTCTAAAAACATTTTGTGTGTAGATTGGTGAGAAAAAAAATATACTTAATCCATTTTGAATTCAGTCTAACACAACACCATGTGGAATAAATCAAGGGGTATGAATACTTTCTGAAGCCACTGTAGCCAAACAAATAAAGCTAGCGTAGCTCCTCTAGTGAAACTCTATAGCTACTGTTTGTAGAACTTGGCTGTCTGAGACTTATATTGACTATATGAGAACATCTTTGGAGCTAATCCCTACAGTCCTTAAGAGTAGAAGTGCTATTTTCCCAAGAGCCCGGTGCATTTGACAAGAGGCCCACTGTGTGTGTGTGAGTGTGAGTGTGAGTGTGAGAGTGAGAGTGAGAGTGAGAGAGAGAGGCAGAGAGAGAGAGAGAGGCAGAGAGTCCTGGGCTCGACCAGACAGAAGCCAAACCGCATTTCCTTTCTTGAGTAAAAGTTTACGGCCACATTTCAGTTGCGTGGGCCTCCGTCTCCCTCACTCTGCCGGGGGAAATGACAGAGTCCCCATAAAACCCACACTGACATGAGATAATGTGGTCGCCCACGGTTCCTGTTCCATTGGTCTTCACAGTCCCTACTCCCTAGCCCTGGCCCCTGTTCTGTCAGATACTGGAGTTAATAGCTATGTGGGTGGACAGTATGTGTGTGTGTGTCTGTGTGTGTGTGAGAGAGAGTGTGTGTTTGTGTGTGTCCCACATGCCGTATACTACAGGAGGACAGTGCCATGGAGGGGAGGGGGTTGTGTAGACGGTCTTGGGCCTATGCCTAGTAACAGGTGGAAGCAGCAGATTTCGTGGCACATTTTACACAGCCAGTGGAATTTCATGGGAAGTGGATATGAATGGCTTGTAGATGGATGTAGATGGAGAGGTGTGACAGTAGCCAAGACAGAAATAGAGCAGTGAATCTAAAAGTCAGAACCAGGGGCCCTGGACACAAAGCCTGCTGTCATAACACCCTTCACATAGTGCCTGCCTGGGGCCAAGAAACAGAGGTATTGTTCAATACTAGTGATGGATGGTTAGATGGATGGGGGTGTGGGAGAAACAGGGCCAGGTGTATGTGTATGGGGTGTCTGTGTTTTTAGGGGTTGTCTCTGTGGATGTGGCGTGTGTGTGTTTGGTACCGTCGCAGGTGAAATCGGGTTTAGCCACATCCTGGATGGGGATCTCCTTGAGGAAGGCAGGTTTTTGACAGCGAGGGTTCCCACTCACAACCCTGGTCTTCTTCAGCCACAGACCCAGCCAGGCCAGGTGACAGTCACACACATAGGGGTTGGACAGCAGGTTACTGAGAGAGAGAGATAGGGAGGGGGGGAGAGGTGAAAATGTGTCAATACTTGAGTCGGAATCATCATCATCATCAACAGTAGGGATTCTTCTGTAAAGTCTTTGTTGTCATTCAAAGACAGACAACTATTTTTCATGCAATTTCTTTCCATTGAGAAATACTGCACCAAACATCTTCAGCACCAGTAGACACAAGTAAGCATCAGTAAGTACCAGTACGCTCCAGTAGACACCAGGAGACAACAGTAAGAACCAGTAGACACCAGTAAGCAGCCGTAGACACCAGTAAGCAGCAGTAGACACCAGTAAGCACCAGGAGACCCCAGTAAGCAGCAGTAGACACCAGTAAACACCAGTAAGCATCAGTAGACACCAGTAGACACCAGTAAGCACCAGTAAGCACCAGTAAGCTCCAGTAGACACCAGTAAGCACCAGTAAGCTCCAGTAAGCTCCAGTAGACAACCGTAAGAACCAGTAGACACCAGTAAGCAGCCGTAGACACCAGTAGACACAAGTAAGCAGCAATAGACACCAGTAAGCAGCCGTAGACACCAGTAAGCAGAAGTTGACACCAGTAAGCAGCAGTAAGCTCCAGTAGACACCAGTAAGCACCAGTAGACACCAGTAAGCACAAGTAAACAACAGAAAGCAGCCGTGGACACCAGTAAGCACCAGTAGACACCAGTAAGCACCAGTAGACACCAGTAAGCACTAGTAAACAACAGAAAGCAGCCGTGGACACCAGTAAGCAGCAGTATACACCAGTAAGCAGCCGTAGACACCAGTAAGCAGCAGAAGACACCAGTAAGCAGCCGTAGACCCCAGTAGACACCAGTAAGCAGCAGACACCAGTAAGCAGCCGTAGACACCAGTAGACACAAGTAAGCAGCCGTAGACACCAGTAATCAGCCGTAGACACCAGTAAGCAGAAGTAGACACCAGTAGACCCCAGTAAGCAGCAGTAGACACCAGTAAGCACCAGTAGACACCAGTAGACACCAGTAAGCACCAGTAAGCTCCAGTAGACACCAGTAGACACCAGTAGACACCAGTAAGCTCCAGTAAGCTCCAGTAGACAACCATAAGCAGCCGTAGACACCAGTAAGCAGCCATAGACACCAGTAAGCAGCCGTAGACACCAGTAAGCAGCAGTAGACACCAGTAAGCACCAATAGACCCCAGTAAACAGCAGTAAACAGCAATAGACACCAGTAGACACCAGTAAGCTCCAGTAGACACCAGTAGACACCAGTAAGCACCATGAAGCTCCAGTAAGCTCCAGTAGACAACTGTAAGAACCAGTAGACACCAGTAAGCAGCCGTAGACACCAGTAAGCAGAAGTTGACACCAGTAAGCAGCAGTAGACACTGGTAAGCAGCCGTAGACGCCAGTAAGCACCAGTAAGCACCAGTAGACACCAGTAAGCACCAGTAGACACCAGTAAGCACCAGTAGACAACAGAAAGCAGCCTTGGACACCAGTAAGCAGCCGTAGACACCAGTAATCAGCCGTAGACACCAGTAAGCAGCAGAAGACACCAGTAAGCAGCCGTAGACACCAGTAGACACCAGTAAGCAGCAGGCACCCGTAAGCAGCCGTAGACACCAGTAGACACAAGTAAGCATCAGTAGACACCAGTAATCAGCCGTAGACACATGTAAGCAGCAGTAGACGCTAGTAAGCAGCCGTAGACACCAGTAAGCACCAGTAAGCTCCAGTAGACACCAGTAAGCGACAGTAGACAACAGCAAGACAGCTTTGGAAACCAGTAGACACCAGTAAGCAGCAGTAGACACCAGTAAGCAGCAGTAGACACCAGTAAACAGCAGTAGACACAAGTAGGCAGCAGTAGACACCAGTAAGCAGCCGTAGACACCATCAGACATCAGTAAGCAGCCGTAGACACAAGTAAGCAGCAGTAAGCACAGTGGCAGATATTAAGTATAGAGTTGAACGTGCCTCCAGGAATGACTCATGGTCCAGATGGGAGGCAGAGAGAAGCAGTTGACTGTGTGTAGCTAGGACTGTAATATGGTGTGTTTATTGACTGGAGCGCTAACACAGCCCACAGCTTACAGGGATAAGCTGGGAAGACCTTTCTTGTTTGAGAACGGAGGAGCTGAACGGAGAGCGACTCCTGTGCTATCACAGCGTGGATTCATTATAGGAGGCTGACCTTAGAATGCACCACCATCCACACGCCTAACCCGGCCTCACTGCAGAGATCTAACGCCTTACGCTAAATCTCGTCCCTTCTTCAACGTGTTTGATTAGAATTAGTACTACTGTATCCCACGGTAAAATAACTATTGTCATATTCACTACGAGAAGAGAAAACAGGGAGAAATAAAAGTCCCTTTGCTTTGTAACTTCCAGGCAGGCAGATGCTGTCATAAAACAAAATATCAAGAGCACCAGAAAAGTTGAGAACAGCTAATAAGAACAAACCAAAGAGCTGGTGATAGACTTCAGGAGGAAGAAGGAGAGCATCTCCTGTGGTCATCAAAGGGGTCACTGTGGAAAGGGTGGACTCGTACAAATACCCTGGGGTGGTGATTGACGACAAGCTGCAGTGGAGAGAGAACACCTCAATGGTTTTGAAAAGGCTCAGCAAAGATTATTATTTTTAAGGAAGCTCAGATACTTCGATGTCTGCTTAAAGAAATGCTCCAAATGTTTTTTAATAGTGTTGTTTTACAGTGGTTTTCTGCTGGGGGGAGGGGGAAACATAACTAGGGAGGATGCAGACAGGATGAACAAAATCATCAAGAAGGCTGGATCTACCATCAGCACCCACCAGGACAATCTAGAGCCCATCCTGGATAACAGGATCCTCAAGAGGCCAACACTAGCCACTCCCTCCACAATACCTGCCTGGAGCATCACAGTGATATAGTCAACACTAGTCACTCCCTCCACAGTACCTGCCTGGAGCATCACAGTGATATAGTCAACACTAGTCACTCCCTCCACAGTACCTGCCTGGAGCATCACAGTGATATAGTCAACACTAGCCACTCCCTCCACAGTACCTGCCTGGAGCATCACAGTGATATAGTCAACACTAGTCACTCCCTCCACAGTACCTGCCTGGAGCATCACAGTGATGTAGTCAACACTAGCCACTCCCTCCACAGTACCTGCCTGGAGCATCACAGTGATATAGTCAACACTAGCCACTCCCTCCACAGTACCTGCCTGGAGCATCACAGTGATATAGTCAACACTAGCCACTCCCTCCACAGTACCTGCGTGGAGCAACACAGTGATATAGTCAACACTAGTCACTCCCTCCACAGTATCTGCCAGGAGCATCACAGTGATATAGTCAACACTAGTCACTCCCTCCACAGTACCTGCGTGGAGCAACACAGTGATATAGTCAACACTAGTCACTCCCTCCACAGTACCTGCCTGGAGCATCACAGTGATAGTCAACACTAGTCACTCCCTCCACAGTACCTGCCTGGAGCATCACGGTATTTGTATTTGTATTTATTATGCCAAGGCAGCAGCTACTCTTCCTGGGGGTCCAGCAAAATTAAGGCAGTTATACATTTTAAAAACATAACAATACATTCATAACAGATTTCACAACATATTAAGTGTGTGCCCTCAGGCCCCTACTCTACTACCACATATCTATAGCACAAAATCCATGTGTATAGTATGTTATCGTGTGTTTGTATGCATGTGTATATGTTTGTGTTGATTCACAGTCCCCGCTGTTCCATAAGGTGTACTTTTATCAGTTTTTAAAAAATCTAATTTTACTGCTTGCATGAGTTACTTGATGTGGAATAGAGTTCCATGTAGTCATGGCTCAATGTAGTACTGTGCGCCTCCCATAGTCTGTTCTTGACTTGGGGACTGTGAAGAGACCTCTGGTGGCATGTCTTATGGGGTATGCATGGGTGTCCGAGCTGTGCGCCAGTAGTTCAAACAGACAGCTTGGTGCATTCAACATGTCAATAGCTCTCACAAATACAAGTAGTGATGAAGTGTCACGGTTTACTACGCCAGAACCCAGAAGCAGACCAGGACAAGGTACTTAGAGAAAAAGGTGAGTGTTTATTAATTGACTCCCGAGTGAGGCTGAATAATCCAGGGACAGAGCGGGTGGCGTGGATGGGTTGTTGAGGGTGCAGTGGTAGGTCCAGACATGGCTCGGCAGCCGCCGACCATCAGGCAGAGGTTGGGTGAAGGTTCGGGTGAGAGACTGCAGACAGAACAAAACGGAGGTGAGTACACAGCAAATCAACAAGGTGCAAAACAACAAAAACTAACGCTAGAACTCAAGGCTGATACGCTGACAAACATACTGTTCATGGCTAGCGATCCGGCAGAACTGGATGTTCGGCCAGAGCCTAAGAAGGGTGATGATCAGGACCAGGTGTGCAGATTGCTGATGGGATGCAGGTGCGGAAAACAAGAGCGCTCCCCGGAGCGTTCCCGAACCCTCGGGAAACTGGAGATTACGAACAGGAAAAACTAGTCACCAGACAGGACCCGACTCAGACAGCCGGGATCGTTACAGTACCCCCCTCCGACCGAACGCCACCGGGCGGACTCCCGGAGCGCCAGGATGGAGCGGTAGAAGTCACTGATGAGATCCGCATCTAGGACCTGTCGCCGCGGAATCCAACTCCTCTCTTCAGGGCCATACCCCTCCCAGTCCACGAGATACTGGAAACCCCGGCCCCGCCGTCTGGAATCCAATGATGCGACGCACCGTGTAGGCAGGACCACCTCCGATCATCCGAGGAGGAGGAGGGAGGAGGCGGAGGAGGCAACAGAGGACTGAGGAAGACAGGCTTGAGGCAGGAGACATGAAAGGTGGGATGGACTCTGAGCGTCCTCGGTAGTTTGAGTCGAACTGCCACTGGATTGATCACCTTCTCCACCACAAACGGACCAATGAACTTCGGTAACAACTTCCTAGACTCAGTCCGTAACGGAAGATCCCGTGTGGCCAACCAAACCCTATCTCCGATGGTATAGGTGGGAGCGGGGGATCCGGCGGCAGTCGCCTGGAGCTGATACCGGTCCCAAACTCTAAGGAGTGCCTTTCTGGCCCGATGCCAGGTCCGGTGGCAACGACGAATATGGGCCTGAACAGAAGGCACTGAGAGGCTCCTTCTCCTGAGAAGGAAACAGGGGAGGTTGGTAGCCATACAGGCACTGGAAGGGAGACATCCCAGTGGCAGATGTGGGAAGACTATTGTGGGCATACTCAACCCAAGGCAACTGAGAGACCCAGGAGGTGGGGTTGGAAGAGACCAGACAGCGTAGCGTGGATTCCATCTTCTGGTTGGCTCTCTCCGCCTGACCATTGGATTGGGGGTGAAAACCAGATGTGAGACTGACTGTAGCTCCAATGGCCAAACAGAAGGACTTCCAGACAGCAGAGGTAAACTGAGGGCCACGGTCGGAAGCTTGATATCCCTGGGCAAACCGTGGACCCTGAAAACCTCCCTAACCAGGATCTCGGACGTCTCCGAGGCAGAGGGAAGCTTGGCAATAGGCACAAAGTGGGGCGAACTTGCTGAATCTGTCCACGATCGTCAGAACGACCGTGTTCCCCTCAGAAGCGGGCAACCCAGTGACGAAGTCCAGGGCCAGATGCGACCATGGTCGCCGGGAATAGGAAGGGGTGAAGTAGTCCAGAGCTGGGCGATTGGTACTCTTATTCTGCGCACACACTGGACAGGCAGCAACAAAACCCCGAGTATCCTCGGCCATGGCAGGCCACCAAAAACGTCTCGAAGAAACGCCATTGTCCGAGCCACGCCAGGGTGACAAGCCATCTTGCTGGCGTGGGACCATTTGAGGACAGCAGGGCGAACCGACTCAGGCACAAACAACCGACCGGGTGGACCGTTACGGAGACCGGGCTGAGTCGAAGGGCCGCCAGCACCTCCTCCTCAATCTTCCACATAACTGCTCCCACGACGCAGTTCCGGGGGAGGATTGTCTCGGTCTTGGACCCACTCTCCTCCGTCTTGGAGAACATCCGGGGACAAGGCGTCCGCCTTGCCGTTCTTAGATCCAGGTCGAAGCGTCAGGGCAAACTTGAATCGTCCGAAAAACAACGCCCACCTGGCCTGACGGGAGTTGAGGCGTTTAGCCGATTGCACGTAAGCAAGATTCTTGTGGTCAGTCCAGACAATAAACGGTTGCTCCGCCCCCTCCAACCAGTGGCGCCACTCCTCCAAGGCAAGTTTCACCGCGAGAAGCTCCCGGTTACCCACATCGTAATTCCTCTCCGCAGGCGAAAGGCGACGAAGTAGTAGGCGCAGGATGGAGTTTACTGTCCGTGGAGCATCGCTGCGACAGGATGGCGCCAACTCCCACATCAGACGCGTCCACTTCAACGACGAACTGACGGGCCGTGTCCGGTTGAGAGAGAATCGGTGCGTTGGTGAATCGCCTCTTCAAATCCAGAAACGCTCGATCCGCCTCCGATTCCACCTGAAGGTCCTGATACTGGAAGTCAAGGCCGTTAACGGAGCGGCCACACGGCTGTAATCCCGGATGAATCTGCGGTAGAAATTCGCAAACCCCAAAAATCTCTGGAGCTGCAATCTCGTACCGGGCTGGACCCATTCCAGAACCGCTCTAACCTTCTCCTGGTCCATCCTAATCTCTCCCCTGGAGATGATGTACCCGAGAAAGGATGTCGTGTGGGCGTGAAACTCGCACTTCTCGGCCTTCACGAACAGAGCGATTCTCCAACAATCGCTGCAGAACCTGCCGGACATGCTGGACGTGGTCGGAAGGTTCCTTCGAGAAGATCAGAATGTCATCCAGGTAAACAAACACAAAGAGACCGATCATATCTCTCAGGGCGTCGTTCACCATACTCTGGAATACCGCTGGAGCATTGGTCAGTCTAACGGCATCACCTGATACTCGAAGTGACCCATCGGTGTATTGAAACCCGTCAACCACTCGTCCCCCCTCTGATCCGGACCAGGTGATACGCATTCGTAGGTCTCAGCTTGGTGAACACCGTAGCACCCTGTAAGAGTCGAAGGCAGAACTCATCAAGGGCAGGGGGATACTTGTTCTTGACCGTGATGTCATTCAACCCCCGATAATCAATACACGGTCGAAGAGAGCCATCCTTCTTACCCACAAAGAAGAATCCTGCCCCCAGGGGTGATGACGAGGGGCGAGCGAGACCAGCAGCTAGGGACTCCTTGATGTAGGTCTCCAACCCTCACGTTCAGGTCGGGAGATACTGTATAACCTTCCCTTGGGGTAGACAGCTCCAGGGACCAGGTTGATGGCACAATCATATGGTCGGTGGGGAGGGAGTGACAGAGCCTTCTGCTTACTGAAAACTTCCCCCAAATCGTGATATGTCTCGGGAACCAGGGACAAATCTGGGGTTTAGCCTCAATCACCTGACTGGGAACCGAATGGGGGCAGGCAGTCTTGAGACAGTTAGCATGACAATCAAGGCTCCAACTCGTTACCTTGCCCGTCACCCAATCGAACGTGGGATTGTGTTCCCTTCAGCCAGGGATATCCAAGGACCAGAGGAACATGGGAAGACGGCAGAATGAAGAATGAAATCATCTCAGAATGATTCCCCGACAACCGCATCTTAACCGGTTCAGTCCTCATCGTGATACGTGCCAGACTACTGCCCGTTCAGAGTGGTCGCTTCAATGGCTTCCGGCAATTGCTCCTTGAAAGCCCCAGCTGTTCCACCAACTTCGGCATCAAGAAAGCTTCCATCGGCACCTGAATCGATAAAAGCGTTAAGCGCTAAGCTCTGATTCCTGTTCACAAGGGTAGCCGGGAAACGGGGGTCTGACAGATGTACTGAGAGGTTGAAACTGGCTCGCTAAAAGTCCTCCCAACTTTAGCGAGCCGGGCAGTTTGGCGACCGCCGGGAACAGGTGGAGATGTAATGTCCCGAGCTACCACAGTAGAGGCAGCAGTTGGTCTGGCGTCTATGTTGACGCTCCTCCTTGGTTGACCCGTGCCGCCCCACTTGCATGGGTTCAGAATCGGGAGAGAGGACCTCTCCACTAATCCATTGTGGTGGAGAATGATCGACGTGTTCTGGTCCACCACCCGACCCGACTGGGAACTGAGAAGCTGATCGATTGGACGGACCCCATTGCTTCTCCCTCCTTCGCTCTCGGACTCGATTATCCACCCCGAATAGACAAGGCTACCAAGCTGTCCAGGTCACTAGGCTCCGGATAGGAGATCAACTCATCCTTGAGCTGCTCCGACAGACCCTGGTAAAGGCCGCTTGCAGAGACTCCTCGTTCCACCCACTCTCCACAGCCAACGTCTTGAACTCGATCACGAAGTCGGCCACGCTGCGAGTTCCTTGGTGAGCGAAAACAGGCGCCTAGCTCGTCCCTCCCTCGGACGGAATGGTCGAAGAGCTTCCTCATCTCGGCCGTGAACCCCTGGTATGAAGCCATGCAGGGTCTTGTCGTTCCCAAACGGCTGAAGCCCACTCAGCGCTCGACCACGCAGCAACGCAATCACAAAGGCTATCCTAGCCTTGTCTGTGGCATAAGAGTAGGGCTGTAGATCGAACACTAATCCACACTGCATAAGGAAGGACGCATCTTCCCCAGCTCCCCCTCATATCTATCCGGCGTCGGAACCTCGGGCTCACGGAAGGACACAGCTCCCGAAGCGGCAGGCGAGATGGGTGAAACCGGTAGTGGATCCTCCACCGGAAACTTGCGTTGGTTCTGGACCTCCGTCAGACCGGTAGAAAGGTTCCGAACTGACAACGCGATCTCCCTGTAGTACCGTGCTATGATGGCCCAACATCTTCTCCTGATGGGTAATGGCATGGCGAACAGAGTCCAGGTCCGCTGGGTTCATTACTGGCCGGATCGTTCTGTCACGGTTTACTACGCCCAGAACCCAGAAGCAGACCAGGACAAGGTACTTAGAGAAAAAGGTGAGTGTTTATTAATTGACTCCCGAGTGAGGCTGAATAATCCAGGGACAGAGCGGGTGGCGTGGATGGGTTGTTGAGGGTGCAGTGGTAGGTCCAGACATGGCTCGGCAGCCGGCCGACCATCAGGCAGAGGTTGGGTGAAGGTTCCGGGTGAGAGACTGCAGACAGAACAAAACGGAGGTGAGTACACAGCAAATCAACAAGGTGCAAAACAACAAAAACTAACGCTAGAACTCAAGGCTGATACGCTGACAAACATACTGTTCATGGCTAACGATCCGGCAGGAACTGGATGTTCGGCCAGAGCCCTAAGAAGGGTGATGATCAGGACCAGGTGTGCAGATTGCTGATGGGATGCAGGTGCGGAAAACAAGAGCGCTCCCGGAGCGTTCCCGAACCCTCGGGAAACTGGAGATTACGAACAGGAAAAACTAGTCACCAGACAGGACCCGACTCAGACAGCCGGGATCGTTACATGAAGTCAATCTCTCCTCCACTTTGAGCCAACACTTATAGTCAACACTAGTCACCCCCTCCACAGTACCTGGAGCATCACAGTGTTATAGCCGACACTAACCACCCTCTCCACAGTACCTGGAGCATCACAGTGTTATAGCCGACACTAACCACCCCCTCCACAGTACCTGGAGCATCACAGTGTTATAGCCGACACTAGTCACCCCCTCCACAGTACCTGGAGCATCACAGTGTTATAGCCGACACTAACCACCCCCTTCACAGAACCTGGAGCATCACAATGTTATAGCCGACACTAGTCACCCCCTCCACAGTACCTGGAGCATCACAGTGTTATAGCCGACACTAGTCACCCCCTCCACAGTACCTGTAGCATCACAGTGTTATAGCCGACACTAGTCAACCCCTCCACAGTACCTGGAGCATCACAGTGTTATAGCCGACACTAGTCACCCCCTCCACAGTACCTGGAGCATCACAGTGTTATAGCCGACACTAGTCACCCCCTCCACAGTACCTGGAGCATCACAGTGTTATAGCCGACACTAGTCACCCCCTCCACAGTACCTGGAGCATCACAGTGTTATAGCCGACACTAGTCAACCCCTCCACAGTACCTGGAGCATCACAGTGTTATAGCCGACACTAGTCACTCCCTCCACAGTACCTGGAGCATCACAGTGTTATAGCCGACACTAGTCACCCCCTCCACAGTACCTGGAGCATCACAGTGTTATAGCCGACACTAACCACCCCTCCACAGAACCTGGAGCATCACAGTGTTATAGCCGACACTAGTCACCCCCTCCACAGAACCTGGAGCATCACAGTGTTATAGCCGACACTAGTCACCCCCTCCACAGTACCTGGAGCATCACAGTGTTATAGCCGACACTAGTCAACCCCTCCACAGTACCTGGAGCATCACAGTGTTATAGCCGACACTAGTCACCCCCCTCCACAGTACCTGGAGCATCACAGTGTTATAGCCACACTAGTCACCCCCTCCACAGTACCTGGAGCATCACAGTGTTATAGCCGACACTAGTCACCCCCTCCACAGTATCTGGAGCATCACAGTTGTTATAGCCGACACTAGTCACCCCCTCCACAGTACCTGGAGCATCACCGTGCTATAGCCGACACTAGTCACCCCCCTCCACAGTACCTGGAGCATCAGCATCACAGTGTTATAGCCTACACTAGTCACCCCCTCCACAGTACCTGCCTGGAGCATTCGCATACAATGGCAGACATATTTATTTTACCCAGGTCCTTTTTACCATATGCAATGAAGCTATGATGCTATGAGGCTATGATGCTTACATGCTATGAGGCTATGATGCTGTGAGGCTATGATGCTTAAATGCTATGAGGCTATGAGGCTGATGCTTAAATGCTATGAGGCTATGATGCTTAAATGCTATGATGCTATGAGGCTGTGAGGCTATGATGCTTAAATGCTATGAGGCTATGAGGCTGATGCTTAAATGCTATGAGGCTATGATGCTTAAATGCTATGATGCTGTGAGGCTATGATGCTATTAGTCTATGATGCTATTAGGCTTTTTAATACCGACACGTAGATTTTATATTAATTGATGATGTGCTGCTTTTAATGTCTGTGTGTCCTTGTGTTTTTATGAGTTATTTATTGGTAATATATGTATTGGCTGGTGCAATCAAATTTCCCCTCTGGGGGATTAATAAAATACTATCTTATCTTATCTTATAAGACGCAAAATGGCAAGTGGCATTCATTTTTTTATATATATATATATATATACAGTGGGGGAAAAAAGTATTTAGTCAGCCACCAATTGTGCAAGTTCTCCCACTTAAAAAGATGAGAGAGGCCTGTAATTTTCATCATAGGTACACGTCAACTATGACAGACAAAATAAGAAAAAAAATCCAGAAAATCACATTGTAGGATTTTTTAATGAATTTATTTGCAAATGATGGTGGAAAATAAGTATTTGGTCAATAACAAAAGTTTCTCAATACTTTATTATATACCCTTTGTTGGCAATGACACAGGTCAAACGTTTTCTGTAAGTCTTCACAAGGTTTTCACACACTGTTGCTGGTATTTTGGCCCATTCCTCCATGCAGATCTCCTCTAGAGCAGTGATGTTTTGGGGCTGTCGCTGGGCAACACGGACTTTCAACTCCCCTCCAAAGATTTTCTATGGGGTTGAGATCTGGAGACTGGCTAGGCCACTCCAGGACCTTGAAATGCTTCTTACGAAGCCACTCCTTCGTTGCCCGGGCGGTGTGTTTGGGATCATTGTCATGCTGAAAGACCCAGCCACGTTTCATCTTGAATGCCCTTGCTGATGGAAGGAGGTTTTCACTCAAAAATCTCACAATACATGGCCCCATTCATTCTTTCCTTTACACGGATCAGTCGTCCTGGTCCCTTTGCAGAAAAAACAGCCCCAACGCATGATGTTTCCACCCACATGCTTCACAGTAGGTATGGTGTTCTTTGGATGCAACTCAGCATTCTTTGTCCTCCAAACACGACGAGTTGAGTTTTTACTAAAAAGTTATATTTTGGTTTCATCTCACCATATGACATTCTCCCAATCCTCTTCTGGATCATCCAAATGCACCCTAGCAAACTTCAGACGGGCCTGGACATGTACTGGCTTAAGCAGGGGGACACGTCTTGCACTGCAGGATTTGAGTCCCTGGTGGCGTAGTGTGTTACTGATGGTAGGCTTTGTTACTTTGGTCCCAGCTCTCTGCAGGTCATTCACTAGGTCCCCCCGTGTGGTTCTGGGATTATTGCTCACCGTTCTTGTGATCATTTTGACCCCACGGGGTGAGATCTTGCGTGGAGCCCCCAGATCGAGGGAAATTATCAGTGGTCTTGTATGTCTTCCATTTCCTAATAATTGCTCCCACAGTTGATTTCTTCAAACCAAGCTGCTTACCTATTGCAGATTCAGTCTTCCCAGCCTGGTGCAGGTCTACAATTTTGTTTCTGGTGTCCTTTGACAGCTCTTTGGTCTTGGCCATAGTGGAGTTTGGAGTGTGACTGTTTGAGGTTGTGGACAGGTGTCTTTTATACTGATAACAAGTTCAAACAGGTGCCATTAATACAGGTAACTAGTGGAGGACAGAGGAGCCTCTTAAAGAAGAAGTTACAGGTCTGTGAGAGCCAGAAATCTTGCTTGTTTGTAGGTGACCAAATACTTATTTTCCACCATAATTTGCAAATAAATTCATTAAAAATCCTACAATGTGATTTTCTGGATTTTGTTTTTTCAATTTGTCTGTCATAGTTGACGTGTACCTATGATGAAAATTACAGGCCTCTCTCATCTTTTTAAGTGGGAGAACTTGCACAATTGGTGGCTGACTAAATACTTTTTTTCCCCACTGTATATATATATAAAGAAGCCATGTGTTGCGATAATCACAGGAGTTCCCCCACAAAGTAACTTCTGTCCTGACTTTTGCCCTTACTGAATAGGTCGCACCCACCGGAAACACTTGCTGCCTCCCGGCTCTAAGTTAGCCCTGAGAAAGGAGCAAAGGAGAGAGGGAGAGAAAAAGAAAGAGAGCGAGAGAGAATTCTGCAAAAATATCCTCAGTGAACAACATAAAATACCAAATAATTGTCACGTTCGTCGACTGATGAAGCGGACCAAGGCGCAGCGTGATAAGCGTACATTCTTTATTTAGTACACACACGAACCAAAACAACAAACGAAACGATACGTGAAGTCCTAGGTTATACACAAAACCTTACGGAACAAGATCCCACAAAACGAACATGCCAAAAGGCTGCCTAAGTATGGTCCCCAATCAGAGACAACGAGCTACAGCTGCCTCTGATTGGGAACCACCCTGGCCAACATAGATCAAAACGAACTAGAACCAAAAACATAGAAAACAAAACAGAAAATCCACACCCTGGCTCAACATATAAGAGTCCCCAGAGCCAGGGCGTGACAGTACCCCCCCCCAAAGGCGCGGACTGCGACCGCGCCACACCAACACAACAGGGTAGGGGCCGGGTGGGCATTCCGCCTCGGAGGCGGATCCGGCTCCGGGCGTGACCACCACTCTCTCTCTACCCCCCCGTTGCGCCCCTGGTCTGGTCCCGCTGGCCGGAGCTGGACTGAACACCGGTGGAGCGGATTGCTCTGGTTCCGGAGTGGAGCAGCTGACCGGTGCCGGACCAGGCACCGGTGGAACAGGCACGGACCGTGCCTGACTGACGACGCGCACCACTGGCTTGGTGCGGGGAGCAGGAACGGGCCGGACCGGGCTGACGACGCGTACCACTGGCTTGGTGCGAGGGACAGGAACAGGCCGGACCGGGCTGGCGACGCGCACCACAGGCTTGGTGCGAGGGACAGGAACAGGCCGGACCGGGCTGGCGACGCGCACCACAGGCTTGGTGCGAGGGACTGGAACAGGCCGGACTGGGCTGGCGACGCGCACCACAGGCTTGGTGCGAGGGACAGGAACAGGCCGGACCGGGCTGGCGGCGCGCACCACTGGCTTGGTGCGGGGAGCAGGACGGGCCGGATCGGGCTGGCGACGCGCACCACTGGTTTGGTGCGAGGGACAGGAACAGGCCGGACCGGGCTGGCGGGCGCGCACCACTGGTTTGGTGCGAGGGACAGGAACAGGCCGGGCTGGACTGTGGAGACGGACTGGAGGTCTGGAGCGGAGAGCTGACACAACCCCGTCCTGGCTGAATGCCTATTTCCACACAATCTGTGTGAGGCATCAGCACAGGACGTACAGGGCTGTGCACTCGTACTGGCACTACAGCACGTGGCACTGGCGCAGGATATCCGGGGACCGAGGAGGGTACTGGAGGCCACGAGTGTTGAGCCGGCACACTCCGTCCTGGCTGCATGCCCACCTTAGCACGACACGTGCGTGGTGCTAGCACAGGACGTACAGGACTGTGCCGGGAACACTCGCGGCACAGTACGTGGCTCCGCATAACACGGAACCTGCCCAGTCTCACGCTGCCTAGCCTGAGCACGGGAGTTGGCTCTGCTCTACCTCTAGGCTCCGCCAACCACCCTTCCAGCCCCCCAAACCTGGTGGCCTCCTCTCCTAGTCCGCCGATTCGTCCTGTAGCTGCCTCCAGCAGCCCCGTCGATCCACGGCGTGTGCCCCCCAAAAATATTACCGGGGGTTGCCTCTTGCGTGTCCGTCGTCGGCACGGTTGGCGCCGTTCACCTCTCCTGCCTGGGCATTTACTTTTGCCCATGGCCCCTCTGCCCGCAAATATGTCCTCCCAAGACCACCATTCGCCCACCTGGGACATCGCCAACTTCTCCTCCTGGGCACGCTGCTTGGTCCTCTCTTGGTGGGATCTTCTGTCACATTCGTCGACTGATGAAGCGGACCAAGGCGCAGCGTGATAAGCGTACATTCTTTATTTAGTACACACTGAACCAAAACAACAAACGAAACGATACGTGAAGTCCTAGGTTATACACAAAACCTTACGGAACAAGATCCCACAAAACGAACATGCCAAAAGGCTGCCTAAGTATGGTCCCCAATCAGAGACAACGAGCTACAGCTGCCTCTGATTGGGAACCACCCTGGCCAACATAGATCAAAACGAACTAGAACCAAAAACATAGAAAACAAAACAGAAAATCCACACCCTGGCTCAACATATAAGAGTCCCCAGAGCCAGGGCGTGACAGTACCCCCCAAAGGCGCGGACTGCGACCGCGCCACACCAACACAACAGGGTAGGGGCCGGGTGGGCATTCCGCCTCGGAGGCGGATCCGGCTCGGGCGTGACCACCACTCTCTCTCTACCCCCCGTTGCGCCCCTGGTCTGGTCCCGCTGGCCGGAGCTGGACTGAACACCGGTGGGCGGATTGCTCTGGTTCCGGAGTGGAGCAGCTGACCGGTGCCGGACCAGGCACCGGTGGAACAGGCACGGACCGTGCCTGACTGACAGCGAGCGCACCACTGGCTTGGTGCGGGGGAGCAGGAACGGGCCGGACCGGGCTGACGGCGCGTACCACTGGCTTGGTGCGAGGGACAGGAACAGGCCGGACCGGGCTGGTGACCGCGCACCACAGGCTTGGTGCGAGGGACAGGAACAGGCCGGACCGGGCTGGCGACGCGCACCACAGGCTTGGTGCGAGGGACTGGAACAGGCCGGACTGGGCTGGCGACGCGCACCACAGGCTTGGTGCGAGGGACAGGAACAGGCCGGACCGGGCTGGCGACGCGCACCACTGGCTTGGTGCGGGGAGCAGGAACGGGCCGGATCGGGCTGGCGACGCGCACCACTGGTTTGGTGCGAGGGACAGGAACAGGCCGGACCGGGCTGGCGACGCGCACCACTGGTTTGGTGCGAGGGACAGGAACAGGCCGGGCTGGACTGTGGAGACGGACTGGAGGTCTGGAGCGGAGAGCTGACACAACCCGTCCCTGGCTGAATGCCTATTTCCACACAATCTGTGTGGAGGCATCAGCACAGGCGTACAGGCTGTGCACTCGTACTGGCACTACAGCACGTGGCACTGGCGCAGGATATCCGGGACCGAGGAGGGGTACTGGAGGCCACGAGTGTTGAGCCGGCACACTCCGTCCTGGCTGCATGCCCACCTTAGCACGACACGTGCGTGGTGCTAGCACAGGACGTACAGGACTGTGCCGGAACACTCGCGGCACAGTACGTGGCTCCGCATAACACGGAACCTGCCCAGTCTCACGCTGCCTAGCCTGAGTACGGGGAGTTGGCTCTGCTCTACCTCTAGGCTCCGCCAACCACCCTTCCAGCCCCCCAAACCTGGTGGCCTCCTCTCCTAGTCCGCCGATTCGTCCTGTAGCTGCCTCCAGCAGCCCCGTCGTCCACGGCGTGTGCCCCCCCAAAAAATATTACTTGGGGTTGCCTCTTGCGTGTCCGTCGTCGGCACGGTTGGCGCCGTTTCACCTCTCCTGCCTGGGCATTTACTTTTGCCCATGGCCCTCTGCCCGCAAATATGTCCTCCCAAGACCACCATTCGCCCACCTGGGACATCGCCAACTTCTCCTCCTGGGCACGCTGCTTGGTCCTCTCTTGGTGGGATCTTCTGTCACATTCGTCGACTGATGAAGCGGACCAAGGCGCAGCGTGATAAGCGTACATTCTTTATTTAGTACACACACGAACCAAAACAACAAACGAAACGATACGTGAAGTCCTAGGTTATACACAAAACCTTACGGAACAAGATCCCACAAAACTAACATGCCAAAAGGCTGCCTAAGTATGGTCCCCAATCAGAGACAACGAGCTACAGCTGCCTCTGATTGGGAACCACCCTGGCCAACATAGATCAAAACGAACTAGAACCAAAAACATGAAAACAAAACATAGAAAAATCCACACCCTGGCTCAACATATGAGTCCCCAGAGCCAGGGCGTGACAATAATGCATGCATAGCATTAGACCGGTACCCACTAATTATCAAAATCCAGAAAAGAGCCGTTAAATTCCTACAACCACCTAAAAAGGAAGCGATTCCCAAACCTTCCATAACAAAGCCATCACCTACAGAGAGATGAACCTGGAGAAGAGTCCCCTAAGTAAGCTGGTCCTGGGTGTCACGCTCTGGCTCCGGGACTGTGTAGTTTGAGCCAGGGTGTATTCATTTGGTTGTGTTGGGTATAGGGTGTGTTCATTTGGTTGTGTTTGGTTTTGGTTGTAGTGTCTTGTCTCGTCATGTGACTCCCAATCGGAGGTAACGAGTGTCAGCTGTCGGCTCGTTATCTCTGATTGGGAGCCATATTTAACCTGTCAGTGTTCACCTTAGGGTTGTGGGTTTTTGTTCCGTTTCAGTCTTTGTACTGTGGACTTCACTATCCGTCATTGTTTATTGTTTTCTCGTTCGTGCACTTTAACTTTAATAAAGTCATGTTCGCTACAAACGCTGCGCTTTGGTCCACTCCTTCCGTAGACGGTCGTGACACTGGGGCTCTGTTCACAAACACAAACAGACCCAACAGAGCCCCAGGACTGCAACACAATTAGACCCAACCAAATAATGAGAAAACAAAAAAATAATTACTTGACACATTGGAAAGGATTAACAAAAAAACAGAGCAAACTAGAATGCCATTTGGCCCTAAACAGAGAGTACACAGTGGCAGAATACCTGACCACTGTGACTGAACCAAAAGGAAAGTTTTGACTATATACAGACTCAGTGAGCATAGCCTTGCTATTGAGAAAGGCCGCCGTAGGCAGACCTGGCTTTTAAGAGAAGACAGGCTATGTGCACACTGCCCACAAAATGAGGTTGAAACTGAGCTGCAGTTCATAACCTCCTGCCAAATGTATGACCGTATTAGAGACACATATTTCCCTCAGATTACGCAGACCTACAAACAATTCGAATACAAATCAAATTGAGAAAAACTCCCATATCTATTAGGTGAAAGACCACAGTGTGTCATCACAGCAGCAAGATGTGTGACCTGTTGCCACAAGAAAAGGGTAACCAGTGAAGAACAAACACCATTGTAAATACAACCTTATTCATGTTTTATTTATTTTCCCTTTGTACTTTAACTATTTGCACATACATACATATGAGGTGATAGTTAGATAAACATGATTCCATATACAGGTTACATATGAGGTGATAGTGGTGCACTTCCAGGAACGTCAGCCTCTAATGTTTTATTAATCAGATAAATGTTCATTTATTTACATGTCGTCTTCTGGGTGGTCATGGGTAACAGGCATAACAGCTTTATGGTTTTCTCATTTTAATACTGATCACATCTGACAAGTTAATCTCAGACATAACATTGCTTCATCGCTATCAACTAAAATGTTGCTTCATTTCGAATCATGTTCCATTGGACCGCAATACAATATTTATATGCAGCCATTTTCATAATTCAAAGGACATTTGTCATGCTGTTGCTAGCTTTGGAAAGATTAAACTATATTTTTTGGCCGGTGGTAAATATAAACTATTTGTAGCTTGATAACAAGCATAGAGAGACTTCAACAAAACAAGCTTGTAATTACCAAGACCATCTACAGCAGTATTCTGAAGCCATGGAGAGCTGTGATAACACACTTTAGGTTGTCTGTCTTTCCAGAACCAGGGCTGGGTTAGGAGACATCTCTCAAACAGTCAGGTGGTGGGTGGTGAGGGGAAGTGGGGTAGAGGGGAGGAGGAGGAAACAGGTGGGTGGAGGAGGATAGGAGGGAGGGAGACGAGACTTCCATGGAGAGGGAGTGATCACACAGACAATCAGGTGGTGGGTGGTGAGGGAAGAGGAGGGAGGGGAGGCTTACATGGTGGAGAGGGAGTGCAGTGTGGTGAAGGCTCCCGGGCGATGGTGGAGATCCGGTTGTCATAGAGAGACAGCAGGCGTACGGAGCTCAGGCCTGTGAAGGTGGTGTTGTCCACACAGCCTAGCTGGTTACTCCTCAGCATCCTGTCGTGGAGACACGCGCACACACACACACACATCATGGTGAAATGGGAAACCAATAGGAACACTGTGGTACTGACCACATGACCAGGAAAAACTCCAGGTCCTAGTTCTACTGTTTCTCTGTTATGTGATGGTCGGCTGTGAGACTGTTAGACTGCAGTGTAGACATGTCTCCTGCTCTAGGGCTGTGTGGTTGGGGCCTTGTATAATCCAATGTTATTGTGACTAAAAGTGTTCTGGCCCAAAAGGGGAGTTTATTTTGGTGCGGGCCAGGGGGGTCCAAACTAAAGGGTAAGGGTTCGTTTAATGGAGAGGGGTTGGGGGGTTCAAACTAAATGGTTAGGGTTAGGTTAATGGAGAGGGGGGTTCCAAACTAAAGGGTTAGGGTTAGGTTAATGGAGGGGAGGGGGTCCAAACTAAAGGGTAAGGGTTAGTTTAATGGAGAGGGGGTGGAGGGTTCAAACTAAATGGTTAGGGTTAGGTTAATGGAGAGGGGGGTTCCAAACTAAAGGGTTAGGGTTAGGTTAATGGAGAGGGGGGTTCCAAACTAAAGGGTTAGGGTTAGGTTAACGGAGGGGTCCAAACTAAAGGGTTAGGGTTAGGTTAATGGAGAGGGGTTAAGCACAGAGAAAAAAAGAAAAAAAAAGGAAAAGTGGGAACATCCAACCAGAGCCCCTCTGTGACCAACATCCAACCAGAGCCCCTCTGTGACCAACATCCAACCAGAGCCCCTCTGTGACCAACATCCAACCAGAGCCCCTCTGTGATGAACATCTAACCAAAGACCCTCTGTGATGAAAATGCGAAAGCAGCAAATTCTGCATTAGGCTCTAACAGGCAGGGATACGAGACAGGCAATCTCAATTTGGTTCATGCTCCTGGGATTTAAAACCCTGTAAATTCAATACCATGATTCCATTAATGTTTTCCTATGCACGGCTCCCCCCAATTCGCTTAATTAGGACCAAATCAGCCCCCTCAGAAAGCCTTTCTGGCCATCAGTTAGGCTACAGAGAATGAATTATCTTCTCTAAATGTTGTGTCTAAATAAGGTGGCTATGAGCTGTGACTGTATTTAATCTAGAGAGAGGGGGGCTGGATTCATCATGTGTGGTTGGATGTGATGTCACTGGGCCTATTCTTTTATCTTCTAAATATTATTTCCCATTATGCACTCAATCATTAGTCTCTAGGCATCTGTTTAGAGAACGGGTCCATGTTACATAGCAACTATTGTCTGTTTGTGAATGTGTATGTCTGTGAATGTTTGTTGAGTATACAGTAGTTAGATGTATTGTGTGTGGACACGTTATTGAATAGATTCATACGGTGTACAGTGGCTTGCGAAAGTATTCACCCCCCTTGGCATTTTTCCTATTTTGTTGCCTTACAACCTGGAATTAAAATGGATTTTTTGGGGGTTTGTATCATTTGATTTACACAACATGCCAAACTAAAGGGTTAGGTTAATGGAGGGGGGTTCCAAACTAAAGGGTTAGGGGTTAGGTTAATGGAAAGGGTGGGGTGGGGGTTCCAAACTAAAGGATTAGGGTTAGGTTAATGGAGAGGGGGGGAAAGTGGGAACATCCAACCAGAGCCCCTCTGTGACGAACCTCAAAGCCTACCACTTTGAAGATGCAAAATATTTTTTCTTGTGAAACAAACAAGAAATAAGACAAAAAAACAAGGCAAAACTGCTCCAGCTCCTTCAAGTTGTGTGAAACAAACAAGAAATAAGACAGAAAAACAGAAAACTTGAGCGTGCATAACTATTCACCCCCCCAAAGTCAATACTTTGTAGAACCACCTTTTGCAGCAATTACAGCTGCAAGTCTTTTGGGGTATGTCTTTATAAGCTTGGCACATCTAGCCACTGGGATTGTTGCCCATTCTTCAAGGAAAAACTGCTCCAGCTCCTTCAAGTTGGATGGGTTCAGCTGGTGTACAGCAATCATTAAGTCATGCCACAGATTCTCAATTGGATTGAGGTCTGGGCTTTGACTAGGTCATTCCAAGACATTTAAATGTTTCCCCTTAAACCACTCAAGTGTTGCTTTAGCAGTATGCTTAGGGTCATTGCCCTGCTGGAAGGTGAACCTCCGTCCCAGTCTCAAATCTCTGGAAGACTGAAACCGGTTTCCCTCAAGAATTTCCCTGTATTTAGCGCCATCCATCATTCCTTCAATTCTGACCAGTTTCCACAACTTTGCCCCTGACCTGTTTGGAGAGCTCTTTGGTCTTCATGGTGCCGCTTGCTTGGTGGTGCCCCTTGCTTAGTGGTGTTGCAGACTCTGGGGCCTTTCAGAACAGGTGTATATATACACTGAGATCATGTGACACTTAGATTGCACACAGGTGGACTTTATTTAACTAATTATGTGACTTCTGAAGGTAATTGGTTGCACCAAATCTTATTTAGGGGCTTCATTGCAAAGGGGGTGAATACATATGCACGCATCACTTTTCCGTTATTTATTTTTTAGAATTTTTTGAAAGAAGTTATTTTTTTCATTTCACTTCACCAATTTGGACTATTTTGTGTATGTCCATTACATGAAATCCAAATAAAAATCAATTTAAATTACAGGTTGTAATGCAACAAAATAGGAAAAATGCCAAGGGGGATGAATACTTTTGCAAGGCACTGTAGTGCACACAAAATATTATACACATAATAATGGCCGGAACGGAGCAAATGAAATGGCATCAAACACCTGGAAATCATGTGTTTTTATGTATTTGATACCATTCCACCTAATCCGCTCCAGTCATTACTACGAGCCCGTTCTCCCCAATAAAGGTGCCACCAACCTCCTGTGGTCTGAATACTTATGTAAATGTGAATTGTTATTTTTTATTTATCTTTTCTTTTGCAAAAAATTTTACAAACCTGTTTTTGCTTTGTCATTATGGGTATTGTGTGTGATTGATTGAGGATCGTTTTGTTTAATCCATTTTAGAATAAGGCTGTAATGTAACAATGTGGAAAAAGTCAAGGGGTCTGAATACTTTCTGAATGCACTGTATATGCCATTTAGCAGATTATTGTTTATATAGTGCCTTGCAAATGTATTCATCCCCCTTGGCGTTTTTCCTATTTTGTTTCATTACAACCTGTAATTTAAATTGATTTTTATTTTTATTTCATGTAATGGACATACACAAAATAGTCCAAATTGGTGAAGTGAAATGAAAAAAATAACTTGTTTCTAAAAATTCGAAAAAAATAAATAACGGAAAAGTGGTGTGTGCATATGTATTCACCCACTTTGCTATGTAAACCCCTAAATAGGATCTGGTGCAACCAATTACCAGAAGTCCCATAATTAGTTAAAATAAAGTCCACCTGTGTGCAATCTAAGTGTCACATGATCTCAGTATGTATACACCTGTTCTGAAAGGCCCCAGAGTCTGCAACATCACTAAGCAAGGGGCACCACCAAGCAGCTGCACCATGAAGACCAAGGAGCTCTCCAAGCAGGTCAGGGACAAAGTTGTGGAGATGTACAGATCAGGGTTGGGTTATAAAAAATATCAGAAACTTTAACATCCCACGGAGCACCATTAAATCCATTATAAAAATTGGAAAGAATATGGCACCACAACAAACCTGCCAAGAGAGGGCCACCCACCAAAATCACGGACCAGGCAAGGAGGCATTAATCAGAGAGCGCAACAAAGAGACCAAAGATAACCCTGAAGGAGCTGCAAAGCTCCACAGCGGAATTGGAGTATCTATCCATAGGACCACTTTAAGCCATACACTCCACAGAGCTGGGCTTTACAGAAGAGTGGCCAGAAAAATGCCATTGCTTAAGAAAAAAATAAGCAAACACGTTTGGTGTTCGCCAAAAGCCATGTGGGAGACTCCCCAAACATATAGTCAGATTAGACTAAAATTGAGCTTTTTGGCCATCAAAGGAAAAACGCTATGTCTGGCGCAAACCCAACACCTCTCATATCATCTCATCACCTCTCATCTACCCCCAGAACACCATCCCCACAGTGAAGCATGGTGGTAACAGCATCATGCTGTGGGGATGTTTTCATCGGCAGGGACTGGGAAACTGGTCAGAATTGAAGGAATGATGGATGGCGCTAAATACAGGGAAATTCTTGAGGAAAACTGTTTCAGTCTTCCAGAGATTTGAGACTGGGACGAGGTTCACCTTCCAGCAGGGCAATGACCCTAAGCATGCTGCTAAAGCAACACTTGAGTGGTTTAAGGGGAAACATTTAAATGTCTTGGAATGACCTAGTCAAAGCCCAGACCTCAATCCAATTGAGAATCTGTGGCATGACTTAATGATTGCTGTACACCAGCTGAACCCATCCAACTTGAAGGAGCTGGAGCAGTTTTTCCTTGAAGAATGGGCAACAATCCCAGTGGCTAGATGTGCCAAGCATATAGAGACATACCCCAAAAGACTTGCAGCTGTAATTGCTGCAAAAGGTGGTTCTACAAAGTATTGACTTTGGGGGGGTGAATAGTTATGCACGCTCAAGTTTTCTGTTTTTCTGTCTTATTTCTTGTTTGTTTCACTTTTTATTTTATTTTGCATCTTCAAAGTGGTAGGCATGTTGTGTAAATAACATGAAACAAACCCCCCAAAAAAACATTTTAATTCCAGGTTGTAAGTCAACAAAATAGGAAAAATGCCAAAGGGGGTGAATACTTTCGCAATCCACTGTATGTCATCACATAGTGTTTTTTATCCGCAACAAGTCAGTTTGGTGGAAACACCCCGCAGGTATTTTCTTTAAGCAGATTTTAGAATATTCAGATGAAAATGTGTCGCCAATTGGATGGAAACCTAGCTTTTGACTGCCATGTGGATATTATTATTATTATTAAAAACTTGAACCCTTGGGCATTGGGTCTAAGCCTTTATATTCTAAGATGGACTCGGCTCCATTTACAGTGTCTTGAGTCCGGTTAGCCCTCTGAACATTCGTCCCTGCAGCGCCTGCAGCTTGTTGCCTGTCAGAAGCATCTCCAAGACCCCCCCGGCTCCGTCGAAGGCCCCCTCGCGTATATCCCGCAGCTTGTTGTTGCTAAGGTTACTGTGAGAGAGGGGGAGAGAGATATGAACATGGTAAATATCATACTGTGTTAAGATCCTTTTACCTAGACATCATTATAACCACCCAAACACATACACTTCTCATCAGCAAATGAATCATCAAGCCTAATTGGGTTAATGGGTTGGGTTTGTCTCTCCTGCGTCCTAATCCTTCCCCAGAGCGCGGAACAGGTGGAAATTACATCATTTCAACTGGTTTTACCCGCTGTGTCATAGTCTTAGGCCAAACAATCCAAAGTATGATTGGTTAAAAACAACAGGCGATATCTATAGTATTCCTAATTGTGATGGGTAGCAAACAACGTCTATACCAATTTTCCATGGCGCACATCTTTGATTCTTATCTGTACTTTGGTGAAGAGGAGGGGAGAGGTTTAGATGTTGATCAATTTAGAACTTCTCTGATGATGCTAGATGGTATGCATTTTTATGTTCGATAAATCCCTCCTCATCGTGTTGTGTACAGCAGCAGCAGACTTGGCTTTTTCCATCTTCCTGGAGTCAACCCTTTATATTGCCTGACTGTAAATTACATTGTCCTCTCTCCCATTTAGATAGAATATTCCCCTGCCTCCCTCTCTCCTCCCCAGTCTCCTATCCTCCCCCTCTCCTCTCCAGGTTCTTGATACTGCTCATTGCATAAAAAGTTGTTGTTGACATAAACCTCTCAGACAAGACACGCCCAGACTGCAACACAACACAACAACTCAGCCTGTGTATGTGTGTTTTAAAGGGCAATGGAGGAATGGAAGCAGCCATACATCTTCCTCAGGTTGGGGAGCTTCTTAAAGGTCCCCACGGCCTCCAGGATGGAGATTTCATTGTCATTCAGGCGCCTGTTGTGGAGAGAGAGAGAGACAGACAGAGAGAGGGGGAGAGAGAGAGACAAAATGTTAAAATGAAGGTCAATAGCCCCACAGTGACTGAGTGAGTCAGAGAGCAGTTGCTAAAGCCAGATAAGAGACATAAAAAAATCTAACATTTTCACTTAATTCTACACTTAGACAAAGGACGGAGAAAGACAACTAAAGAGTCATCAATATTCAAATCGCTCGCAGCAAAAGGGACGTTTGTATGATGGGCGGGCGATCGCCTTCTTGGTATCGACCTTTTCACATTTCCCCCGACGGGAAAGACGGGCCATGCCTTGGGAAAGTTACCAGACATAAAAGAGTTTCCCTGGGAAGGGAAGAGAGAGTGATGAGGGGTGAGAGAAAAGAGAGGAGAGAGGAGAAAGGAGTGAGAGATAAAGGGAGGGAGGGAGAGAGAGAGGAGAGAGAGAGAGGAGAGAAGAGAGAGGGAGAGGAAAGAGGAGAGAAGAGAGCGATGAGAGACAGAGAGAGAGAGAGAGGAGAGAGAGCGAAGAGAAAACATCCTGATGTGGTGTGTGTCCTCTAGCCAGTGGAGAAGGGCAACATCTAGTTTCCCTGACATGCTCTGCCCTGGGACTTGGCCAGAGTGGAGCCAGGGCCTAATAGCCCAGGAGAGCCTGGTGCTATTAGCTAGCCATCACTCCCTGTGAGATGTAGTGAGGGTGAGCAGCTAGTACTGATGGGGCTGGGAGATAGAGGGGGATAGAGTGAGAGGGATAGAGAGAGGGGGGATAGAGAGAGGGGGGATATAGAGAGGGGAGATAGAGAGGAGGGATAGAGAGAGGGGGGATAGAGAGAGGGGGAGAGAGAGGGGGGATAGAGAGAGGGGGATAGAGAGAGGGGGGATAGAGAGAGGGGGGATATAGAGAGGGATATAGAGAGGAGGGATAGAGAGATGGGGGATAGAGAGAGGGGGAGAGAGAGAGGGGGGAGAGAGAGAGGGGGAGAGAGGGGGGGATAGAGAGAGGGAAGGAGAGAGAGAGAGGGGGATAGAGAGAGGGGGATAGAGAGAGGGCTGGGGGATAGAGTGAGGGCTGGGGGATAGAGAGAGGGATGGGAGATATAGAGAGAGGGGGATAGAGAGAGGGCTGGGGGATAGAGAGAGGGGATAGAGTGAGGGCTGGGGGATACAGAGATGGTTGGGGGATAGAGTGAGGGCTGGGGGATGGAGAGAGGGATGGAGAGAGGAGAGAGAGGGATAGAGGGAGGGGATAGAGAGAGGGATAGAGAGAGGGATAGTGAGAGGGATAGAGAGAGGGATGAAGAGAGGCATGTGATGAATGTCTACATTAATACAACTATATCAGGACAAAATAATGACTATGGAGCTGGAGAAAGGGGAATAGTACTGGATGTGATGTGAATGTGTGTGTGTGTTTGTTTGTGTGCTCTTACAGGTCTGTGGTGTGCTCGGGGATGTGTGGGGGCAGTTTGGTCAGTTTGAGGTTGGAGCAGTCCACCACGGTGCCCTCACAGCGACACTTCTCTGGACACACTAGGTCCTGGAAACACTCTCCACTCAGCCTGCTACGGTAGTCCTCTGTACCTGGGGAGGTGACAGGAAAGGGAAGGGGGCAGGAGAGGGGACAGGTCATTGTCCCACAGATCTGGGACCAAGCTTGCTTACTGTAAGCATTGAATTAGGCATATTCCTATTACTGGAATGCAATGCCTCTCAAACATACACTATACAGAGAACACACAGACACACACATGAACAATGCAACACACCCACATACATCTATTAAACATTTTAGAAAGAACACCCTCAAAAACCTACAAAATCATTTGGAAGAGAACAGTTGAGAGAAAGGTGAATTCCAGGAGGTTGGTTGCTTGGAGATGTTTTGACAGAGTAATACTGGGTTGTTCTTCCGTAACGCCGGGTGTTGGATGTTTGTAGTTAAGTTTGGTTCCCATCACACAAGCCTTCCTCTTCTGTCCCACCCCACCCTTCCTGTCACATCCCCAGGTACAGAGGACTACCGTAGCAGACTGAGTGGAGAGTGTTTCCAGGACCAGGTTACTCATCTCATCTCCATCTCCACCAGTGATCCAAGAGAGCCTCTGACAGTGGGAGCTCCAAGAACCAGCGCCCAGAACCAGACAGGGCCCCGGGTGAGAGGCTCGGCTGGGGTCTCTCTCCTCTCTCTCTGCTGGGAAAACCACTGGGCCTGGCTCAAACACTGGCTCACGCTGTCTGCGTTCCAAATGGCACCCTATTCCCTATATAATGCACTACTTTAGACCAGAGCCCTATGGGTCCTGGTCAAAAGTAGTGCACTACATATGGACTAGGGTACCATTTTGGATGCAGACTAGTGCCAAGCAGGAACAGGACAGCAGGGTGACAGAAAGTAGAAGGAGGCAGAGGAGGAGGAAGAGGAGGGGGAGGAAGAGGACTCTTTAACAACACGAAGGAAGAATCGAGGATTGTAGTGTACCACTTTGTAGTCTCCCTGTGAAGGAGGGAGGGAACGGAGGGAAGCCTCATCTTTTCTTTTCTCCTCCTCTCACCATCACCGGAAAGAAGGGCTGGGGCCGTGGATCTGTCCCAGAATGCCATGCTGCAGGCATATGGTGTGGGCGGGCCGGGCGGGTGTGTCCAGCGGTCCCTGGTGCTTGACGGAACCATGTGAGGCGAGTGTAGGCGGCGGCACATGGTTAGATCAAGCACAAGAGACAGCTGCAACAGGTAGAGAGAAGAACAGGTAGGTAGGCAGGTAGGTAGTGAGGCAGAGTGAAGGTGAGCTGAGAGCGACAGGAACATGAACAGACAGGAACCGATAGGAGGAGCCAGGACAGGAAGCTGATCGAGGTGACTGACTGACAGCCTGGACTCCCCCCAGACAGGACCTCCTATTTCCTCCCAACACCAACACTGTCCCTCCCCTCCCTCCCCTCAGCCATGCACACTGGGCAGGTCCCCCAGGGGCCACACTGTACTGCACTGTCTGTAACGCCCCAGCATAGGGAAAGCCACAAACACAGGGACACATATAGACAGCCCTGTGTGATTTTCACTTAGATGGGATAGAGGGAGAGAGAGAGGGGTGAGAGAAAACAATTCAAGCTCTCTGGCACTTTTTATGCAAGCGCACACACGCATACACACACAAAACGCGCGCGCACACACACACACACACACACACACACACACACACACACACACACACACACACACACACACACACAGGCCTCTGTCTCAGAGACATACAGACAGTGTGACCACAGTTTATCGGTGTTCCAGTTGTGCTTGTTATTGTGTTTCTGTATTGAATTTGCCCAGCCTGTAATTAGGAGAACCCAGGGTTATTATCAAAGGAAAGCAACAGTGGAGAGGAGCTGCCTTAACCCCCCATATCTGTGGGGCCCTGCGGGGGCCCCTCCTGTCTCGACTCTCCACCTGAGAGGCAGTGACGGGTGTGATTTGTGAGCTCTCCCTACACACCGGTATAGACAGACACCCTTTCCTCAAGCCTTCCTCTCTTCTGCTACGAACCACTCTGAAACCTGGTTCCAAGTAGAACTTCTCTAGACCAGAGGGTGAAACACATCTATCTATCTATCTATCTATCTATCTATCTATCTATCTATCTATCTATCTATCTATCTGTCTGTCTGTCTGTCTGTCTGTCTGTCTGTCTGTCTGTCTGTCTGTCTGTCTGTCTGTCTGTCTGTCTGTCTGTCTGTCTGTCTGTCTGTCTGTCTGTCTGTCTGTCTGTCTGTCTGTCTGTCTGTCTGTCTGTCTGTCTGTCTGTCTGTCTGTCTGTCTGTCTGTCTGTCTGTCTGTCTGTCTGTTTCCATCTCCGTCTCCGTCTCTCTCTCTCTCTCTCTCTCTCTCTCTCTGTCTCTATCTGTCTCTCTCTCTCCACCAAGACATGGTTCACAAAAGACAAATGGGAAACCCAAAGAGGCAGCGAGAAAGAGAAAGAGATGTAGAGGAGGGGGGAGGAGAAACCGAGAGAAAGAGAGGCAGAGGAGGGGGGAGGAGAAACAGAGTGAAAGTGATGCAGAGGAGGGGGGAGGAGAAACAGAGAAAGAGAGGCAGAGGAGGGGGGAGGAGAAACAGAGAGAAAGAGATGTAGAGGAGGGGGTGGAGAAACAGAGAGAAAGAGATGTAGAGGAGGGGGGAGGAGAAACAGAGAGAAAGAGATGTAGAGGAGGGGGGAGGAGAAACAGAGAAAGAGATGTAGAGGAGGGGGGAGGAGAAACAGAGAAAGAGATGTAGAGGAGGGGGGAGGAGAAACAGAGAGAAAGAGATGTAGAGGAGGGGGAGGAGAAACGGAGAGAAAGAGAGGTAGAAAGAGAAAAAGAGAGAGAGAGGAAGAGAGAGAGCGGGAGAGAGGAAGAGAGAGGGAGGTTAGTGCAGGAATGTGTCTCTGGTCTGTGCTCCGTGCTCCGTGTCTGACCGTGACTCCGCTGCAGCTGCAGAGCCCTCGCCACATAATCAAGCGCCACATGATTATGGAGGAATTGTGGGCGGAGGGACTATGGACACTTGGAGCCATCAACATGTCACAATGCATTAGATCAGACGCCTCAGGAGAGTAAAGCAGGAGGGGGAGACAGACGGACATGGCACGACTGCTGGAGAGACACTACTTCCGTAGTACAGTGGATGGAGTGAAGTGGGTGTCTGTCACACGTTGCTGAGGAGCAAAAGGTTACTGGTTGCTCTGGTAATTGAAACGAGTCTATAGACATGCACTGTACTTACAAGGAATGGTAATCATTGTGTGTGTGTGTGCCTGTGCGTACCTGTGCAGCGGAACTTATTGCCCTTGACCTGGCTGATGCGTTTGTTGGCCAGGCGGCGGGGGTGGCTACAGCGGGCTCCACTGGTCTCAATGGGGTTGTCAAACAGATAGTCAGCCAGCCACTTCAGATGGCAGTCACACATGAAGGGGTTCTGAGCCAGGTGGCTGGAGGAGAGATGATCAGAGAGAGAGAGATGGAGGGAGCGAGAGATGGAGGGATAGCATGAGAGAGGGAGAGATGGAGAGAAAGCAAGAGAGAGATGGAGAGAGATATGCAGAGCGAAAGAGTGAGAGAGAGATGGAGGGAGGGAGATATGCAGAGAGAGAAAAAGAAACGAATAGAAAGAGAGACTTTTTGACTTTCTTTAATGATACATACTAATTTCATTCAAACCATACTCACCTTGCCCTCTACCCCACGATACAAAACACCACATCACAATAACCAAAACCTCACCACCTCTACAATCGTATATCCAACCCATCTTCCCCAGCTTTACAGACAGCCCCCCGACACACCATATCTCCTGAAACATCTCCACACTTTTTATCATTTTATAGAACTCAAATTCCACCCTAAGGTGCGCAGAGACCATCCCATTAAATAATAGTAAAGGGTCTGTTATCCCCCCACCTTTGACCCTGTTCCTCCTTGTTAGCCAAATAGCCAACTTTGCCTGAGCAAACAGAAAATTCAACAACACACATTTGGCCTTTTCCTTATTTGAATACCTGTACCCCATTATAAACATCCCAACAGTAAACTCCGCCCCCAACCTCTCACACAGACATTAATGGCATTAACCTGGCGCACACAGAAAACACATGAATCACAGTTTCACTCATGACACAGAAAGGACACATTTACATTTACATTTTAGTAGACGCTCTTATCCAGAGCGACTTACAGTTAGTGAGTGCATACATTTTCCATACTGGCCCCCCGTGGGAATCGAACCCACAACCCTGGCATTGCAAGCGTCATGCTCTACCAACTGAGCTACAGGAGGCCCTGTCCGACTCCCGGGTCAACCCGTGCCAACCAGCTGTTTGTGGCCAGGGCTCCATGTAGAACCCTCCACTGGAGGTCCTCTGACCTCTTTGGTACTGGGTGTTTGTAGACCCCCTCCATCTAAAACCCCCCATACTCTCTACCCCACATACCCCCTGCCACTGATGTGCCTTCACTCCTGTTAGGCTCCTATTGTTCCTTACCTTAATGCAGAGGTTGGAGAGGGCTTTACCTCCCACCCCCTCAAACTCCCCCAGGCTCGGAGTGTTAAAATCTAACAAGTCCTCCAGACCCCGTTGCCAGTCCCCAGTCTGTGCCGTCACCTGCAGTGGCAGAAACATTGGTGGCCCATTCCCCTTTGGCCGCTCAAACACCCCACTTACCGGCTCAGACAGTGCCTCCTGGACTTCCCCCAGGAATCTCTCCAGCAGCCTAAGAGATGTTAGTCCTGTTTGTTGTGCCAGGACTTTTCCACCCCTCCTCTCCCAGCAGTCGCTGGTCACCCAGCCTTAGTAATGGAAGATAGTCTCCTCCCACACCCACAGCCCAGGCTCCACACCCGCTTCTCGTGTGGGCCTTAGCAGCTGCCAGGCCCTCAGCACCGCAGAGTAAAAACCAGAGAGACCTGCTGTACTCAGCCTCTCCAGCCTCACGAGGAATAGCTGCCGGTCAAACCCTAATCCGCCAGCTCTCCTCAGCAGCGCGCTTGCTGGTTCCCTCCAGCCGACATCAGTTTGGTACAGCAGTCTCTGCGCCACCTTTAGTCAGAATGCAGCCACCCTGCTCTCCAGTTCCACCAGGCCCTGTCCTCCTTCATGTAAGGACATATTCAACACTGCCGCCCTCAGCCAGTGATGGCCCGACCAGGAAAAATCCACCACCTTGCGCTGCAGATCTGCGAGCAGACCAGCGGGGGGGTTGAGAACGGCCAGTTTATGCCACAGGGAAGATGCCACCAGGTTGTTGATTATCAGCACCCTCCCTCTATATGACACTTGGGACAGAAGCCACCTCCACCTGGCCCGTCTTGACACCACTGCCTGTGACAGCCCCTCCCAGTTCTTCCTGACCCACCTCTTTGAGCCCAGGTACACCCCCAAAATGTTAAGCCCTTCACAACCCCACTGCAAACTCCCTGGAAGCAGAGGGGAGGGCCCTATCTCTCCATGCCCCACATAACAGAGCTTTGCTCTTGCCCCAGCTCACCTTAGCTGATGAAGCTCCCTCGTACACCTTCAGACTAGTCTCCAGTGCCTGCATATCCTGCCCATCCCTGACCATCACAGAAAAGTCATCTGCATACGCTGACACTGCTATGCCTGCCAACACACCCATGCCTGTCCAGCAGACTCCCTGCAGTCTCCTGCGTAGCAGGCCCAAAAAAGGCTCAATGGCTAGTGTATATAACTGCCCCGATAGGGGGCATCCTTGTCTAATGACCCGCCTCACTCAGACTGGCCTACTGAGCCCCCCTCCCACCTTGACCATACATGATGCCCCAGCATACAACATCTTCACACATGCCAAAAACCTTTCCCTAAACCCAAACATCACATTAAACAGATACTCATGGTCCACTCTATCAAAAGCTTTCTCTTGATCTAAAGAGACCAGTCCAAAGTTCACATTAGAACCTCTCGACAAGTCCAACATGTCCCTGATTAAGAACAAGTTGTCCGTGATTGAGCATCCCGGTACACAATATGTCTGGTCCTTGTATACTATAGAGTCCAGATGGGACTTCAGTCTGTTAGCGAGTACCTTGGCAAATATATTGTAGTCCGCACAGAGCAATGCCACAGGCCTCCAGTTCTTAAGTTCACATAAGTCCCCTTTTTTGGGCAGGAGAGTCAGAGACGCCCGACGGCAACTCTCCTACCCCAATGCACTCACGCAAAAGAAATCCAGTCCAATTATTCCCCTGATTTTTTAAATAAAACTCCACTGGGAGTCCATCGACCCCCGGTGTACGGCCGGGGGACATCTGGGTTACGGCCTCTGCCAGTTCATGGGACAACAGGGGAATGTCCATTTCATCCCATAGTCTCCTGAGTGGCACAGTGGTCTAAGGCGCCGCATCGCAGTGCTAACTGTGCCACTAGAGATCCTGGTTCGAATCCAGGCTCTGTCGCAGCCGGCCGCGACCGGGAGACTCATGGGCGGCGCACAATTGGCCCAGCGTCGTCCAGGGTAGGGGAGGGAATGGCTGGCAGGGATGTAGCTCAGTTGATAGAGCATGGCGTTTGCAACGCCAGGGTTGTGGGTTCGATTCCCACGGGGGGCCAGTATAAAAAAATATATATATATATGTATTCACTAACTGTAAGTCGCTCTGGATAAGAGTGTCTGCTAAATGACTAAAATGTAAATCCCTCTGTGCCAGAGAGAGCTTAGGGAGTTCTGCAAACAAAACCTGAGCACACATAGGATCACACAGTTCTGCCCTATAAAACTCCAAAGTCCGCTCCCGCATCTCCCCCACCACAGAGGTCACCCACCCATCTGACAGCCATAGACAATGCATACCCTTGGCTTCACCGCTCTGTCTTTCCAAACCAAAGAAGAAGGAACTGGGAGCATCCTAGCTCTTACAAGTGCTCCCTTTGCTTTAACCTGGAAAAAACTGCCCAGGCCCCTACGTAATTCAGTTAAATTAGCCTGGAGGCCTACATTGCCTTGCCCCACCAGCTCTACCTCCAATTCATTGATACTACGCTCAAGTTCCCCGAATACTCTCCTAGCCTCTGAGGATAAAAGAGCTGTATACTGTTGACAGAGAAGCAGAATTTGGACTTTTCCCACATCCCACCATTGACGCCCATCAGCCTATTGCTCTGATTCCTATGTAAAACCGATCGAGTCGGGCTGCACTCACCGTAGCCCCAAAGACCTTTACCCATGTATACTGTCTTGTGTTGGGATGTCTAGTTCGCCAAACATCCACAAGGTCAAACTGATTAAAGATGTCCCTTAACGCCTGAATGTCCTCCCCAATCCTCCCCATTTCCATCAAACAGTTCAAGTCCCCGCCGACCACCCGCGTCTCCTCAGGCTCTACCTGTGAGAGTTCCTGTCTAAGACACACAAACAGACGCCCCATCTCTCTCCCTGTGTTAGGCGTATATTTATAAGGACAAAACACCTGTTTTTAATGTCTGCTTTTACTACAAGCAGTCTACCCCTACACATGTTTACGGCCAGAGCCGGTGCAAAAAGGACTGCCACCCCTGCACTAACATTTGTTCCATGGCTCAGCACACTTGCCCCTTTCCACCAGAGCCCCCAATCAACTTCATTCAACACATCACTATGTGTCTCCTGCAGAAACAACACCTGTACTTTTTTTTGTTTTACATATTCACCCAACAGACTCCTCTTTCCCGCATCTCTGGCACCATTTATATTAAGCGAGCCTACCCGAAGAGTCTCCATAAGAAGTGGGAGAAAAGCCAGCAAGGAAAGAGACCAATAGCAAAGCTCCAAAAGCCCCAGTGCCAGAAAAAAATTCTTCATCTAAACAGCATCTGAAGGTAGACCCTTACGCACAGTTGTGACCCACTTCTTCAACCTAAAACGTTTCCTGAGTGAGAGGACATCATGCCCCTCATTTTTCATAGCGTGTTGTACTGATCTTACAAACTTCCCCGGATCACCCAAAAAAATATTTGCAAGATTAACCTTTGTCCCTTTAGTCTCATTCAAGAAACTTGACAGTTCCCTCACCGTGTACTTTGACCCCTCTGCCTGACTGGCTGTCAGCTGTTGACCCATTGAGGAGGAGTCTGAAAAGAAAGCCTTCTCATCTTCCTCTTCCTCAGACTCACTTCCCTCCTCATCATCTCCCATCCTAACCATTTGCCCTTTCTCTCTAGTCGTGGCCTCCCCCCCGTCACCAAGCAAAGGTTCCTTGGTGCCTTTGACCACACCAGCCTCTCCCCTCCCACCTCCATTCTTCTCCCCCTTTATCCTCTTCCGCTTGACACCCTCCTCCACCCCCTCCTAATCGCTTCCCCTTCCCCACTATACTCTCCTCATCCACTAGCATAACCTGACTAGGCCCAGCCTCATCTACACCACCATCCATAACATGACTAGACCCAGTCTCAGCTACACCACCATCCATAACATGACTAGACCCAGCCTCAGCTACACCACCATCCATAGCATGACTAGACCCAGCCTCATCTACACCACCATCCATAGCACGACTAGACCCAGCCTTAGCTACACCACCATCTATAGCATGACTAGACCCAGCCTCATCTACACCACCATCTATAGCATAACTAGGCCCAGCTTCTGCTGCCTGCGTCTCATGGCCCCCTGCACATTGACCTTGATTTCTCCCACTGGTGCTTGAACCCTCACCTTGTCTACGGCCTTTATGTGGGCATGCAACGCTCTTATGCTCCAAATCCCCACACTCAAAGCACCGTAGACTATCTGTGTTGGCAAACCCCGCGTAGAGCCCCTCCCCATGTCTCACTTTAAAATGCACATTTAACGTTGCTCATTGTTATTCAGAAACATGAACACATGCCTGCATAACAAAACAACATGCTTGACTGCATCTGCCTGACGACCTGCCAACAGTACACGAAAACCGCTAGCAAACTTACCAAAACGACTCAGCTCTTTCCTGATTTGATCATCCGTAATAAACTGAGTCAAATTTCTAACTACCACCCTAGTCGAAGTGGTAGAAAGAGGAGATATTGGCACCAACACACCCCTTACAAATATTCCACTAGCAATGAGCCTACCCACCAAATGTGCTATTTTCATGAACACAACCACAGCTTTGTTCATTCTGGAAGCGGAATGTATAAATTCAGCTCCTACCTGTTTGCCGGCCGCGAGCAGAACCTCCTCCACCTTAATTCCATTCTCAGGAACACACCTGAATCCATGCCATAACAACAGCGTCTCCTCCACACTAGGCTGCGAAGCCATCGCGCACACCACACTGTTCAAAACCCCAGGAAACTAAAACTCTGTCTTCTTCCTCCCTAACTTTGAAAAAAAAACAGTGGGTACCGCTAAAACAAACAGTGCATTAACCCTCCAACCTAAAAAATTAAGAATGAAAGAAAAGCCCAAGGAAATAAGAAAATAACTGGAAATAAGTTAAGACAGAGCCCTCCACACGAACTCTCAAACTCCAAAAAAACTCCCAGCATGCACAGAGAGAGAGTGAGAGAGAGAGAGAGAGAGAGAGAGAGAGTGGGAGAGTGAGGAGTGGGAAGATTGAGAATGAGTCACGCAGGTGCGTGAGAAATATATCACATACATGAGAAAACGTATTTGTATGTATGAGAAATATTTATACACTTCTGTCAAAAACATATGTGCTAGAAGCTCACACAACAAAGCAATATACTGTAGATAAGTAACATGACGTACCCTGTGGCTTCCAGTGGCTTCAAATTATTGTCAGATAAAACAGAAAAACAAGCTTCCAAAATAGACGCCTCTCTGATATTATCCATAGTCGTATATCTTGGTTTTCTCTTCTGAGTCCTCTGCTTAAATAGGCTGGATAGAAACCCTGTCTGTGTGAGTGTGTCAGTGTGCGTGTGTCTGTGTGTGTGTGTAGCTACTCATAGGGTCTTGATAGAGTGGTGTATGTGTGTGTGTGTGCATGTATGTTTTGATGGAACGGTGTGTGTCTCTGTGTGGCTACTCACAGGGTCTTGATGGAGCGTAGCGGGGCGAACAGGCCCTTGCTGATGGTCTGCAGCTTGTTGTCATACAGAGACAGCAGGCTGAGGCTCTGCAGGTTCTGGAAGGTGTTCACTCTCAGACAGTTGATCTTATTAGCGTTCAGTAGACTAAAGGAAAGAGACAAACATAACAACAGCAGGTTTTGGAAACTGCTGGAGCCAAAATACCAGACTGTCCCTGACCACTGAAGTCTGCTTCCCAAATGGCATCCTATTCCCATTATAAGTAGCCTTGTGCAAGCCTGAACGGCTCAGAGGAGCAGGATCCTACAGGGCATTCTGAAAGCATTCACACCCCTTGACTTTTCCCACGTTTTGTTATGTTACAAAGTGTGATTAAAATGGATTTAATTGTCATTTGTTTATCAACTGTCTACACAAAATACTCTGTAATGCCAAAGTGGAAGAAAAATTCTAACATTTGTAAAAAAACGCATGAATAATAAAACACTAATATATCTTGATTAGATAATTATTCAACCCCCTGAGTCAATACATGTTAGAATCACCTTTGGTAGTGATTACAGCTGTGAGTCTTTCCTTGTACATTTCTAAGAGCTTTCCACACCTTGATTGTGCAATTTGCCCATTATTATTTTCTAAATTCTTCAAGCTCTGTCAAATTGGTTGTTGATCATTGCTAGACAACCATTTACAGGTCTTCCCCACTGGTGTACCGGATACCCCCGCAGCCACCTAGGCTCTGGTGGCCCATGCGCCTGTCATCGATGTCTATTTTTTAAAATGTATTTAATAAATCATTTTGACAGTAATCCTCCAAAGAGTCATTCATAAACATTTTTAATTTCCATATGTACTAGGACGCTAAGTGTTAGTTTCTTGGGCTTCAGGAATGTGACTGAAAAAATAAAATAATAATAATAATAAACTGATTGTATGAGGGGATATCAGTGAACAAATGCCGTGGTCAAGGCTACGACGGCATCAGTGCAATGAGTGAAGCTTACTCAGGTGTTCAAAAGCGCATTTCAGACCGAGAGCCTAATGCTTCTTAGGTAGTTCTTTATGAGTTTTAGTTTAGAATACGATCTCTCTGCAGAAGCGACAGTTACAGGGATGGTAAAAACAGCTTGATTGCTGTAGCAACGTCAGGGAAACAGGGCAGAACAGAGTGGTGCTTCAAATACAGCAGTTCTGCAACATCTTTAGTAGAGCTCCTCATTCTCCTTAATTGCCGGCCTCAACACATTACAGAAAGATATTAACTGTATAGGAAGCTCTGGGGACAGGTCGTCTGGATACTGGACAGTCAATCAATTGGCAGATGCAAACAGATTATCATCTATCAATATTAAAGCTGATCTAACTCCCCGCCCCCCCCCAAAAAAAAAAGATTATCATCTTTAGCAGACAACAGTTCTTGAGGGCTTGAACAAAAAAAGTGGTTTGTGATTTGGTTCATACTGGTGAACCGGCGTTTGAGTTGTGTGGTTACAATATCAACAGTCCCTTATCTCTGGTATATCTTGACATGCATAATTCAAAACAAAGTTTACATTGTGTGCAGCTTAATGGACATAAAATGCACAGTTCTCAGGAAAGACCGTCTGGGTTGGCAATACTCAGAATAGAAAACAGTCGGGCCCGCAACCTGGACCTACAGGCCGTGGTGAAAACATTTGCACACAAAAAGGGAGGACTTCAGGATACCAGGGGCAGGGGAGTCTCTCAAGTTTGATTTCATTTTATTTAATTTACCTTGAATACTGCAGCCCATTTGTGTAGGCTATTACCCAGACACAACCCGTTCAACAATAAATAGTGGCTGAATTTATCCTCAAGCCGACTACTTTTTTCATCATTGTTGACTATTTGATGTGTAATTTTTCTAAAAAGTTCCTAAATAGCAGCTAAATAGGGTATATAGCTATAGATAGTACACTGCATAATGAAACAATCCTTAGTAAGCTAGTGGTTTGAGGATGGACTGACTGTATTATTTGGCATTAATAGACTGGTGTTACACACAACATCTTTCTATCCAAGCTGGGAGAGAGCCGAGGACGGCTCATGTCATGCAGGTTCAGGTAGGCGTACAGGACAGTTGTATATTCAAATACAATCTATTGAGAGCTGATTAGTAGGCTGTTCCATCAAACATTTATTTTACAATTTGCAATGTTTGAATTTCGCACTGCGACACCATGTATAGCTTTGTGAACAGTTTTGACTTAAATCTGCTTAAATCAAGCAGATTTAAGTCAAAACTGTACCTCGGGCCACTCAGGAACATTCAATGTCTTCTTGGTAAGCAACTCCAGTGTAGATTTGGCCTTGTGTTTTAGGTTATTGTCCTGCTGAAAGGTGAATTCATCTCCCAGTGTCTGGTGGAAAGCAGACTGAACCACGTTTTCCTCTAAGACTTTGTCTGTGCTTAGCTCCATTCCATTTATTTTTTATCCTGAAAAACTCCCCAGTATTAATTTAACAATTACAAGCATTACCATAACATGATGCAGCCACCACTATGCTTGAAAATATGGAGAACGGTCCTCAGTCATGTGTTTTGACCCAAACATAACACTTTGTATTCAGAACCACAGTCTCACAACAACCACACCAAATCCCTTTCCTTAGGACAGACACATTGTCAAGGACACATTCTCGCTGGTCATAATACCTAAAGCCCTAAAGTCAAACCACCAGGTTTAGATTTTTCACTTTAACCATCAAATAAAGAACTGCTCCCTCTTCTGACTGGTTTTAGAGCAGGTGTAGTAGCCTGGGAGAAAGAGCAAGACTAGAATGTCTGGTGCAGGGTTGGACACAGCCATGCAGTTAATTAAATTGACTTGAATGGGGATACCGGTTCTAGTACTATTTCTATGTACATACAGATGTAGGATCTTAATTTGAGCCAGTTTGCTATAGCTGGAAAATAATCCTGCAGAAACAGGAAATGTGAAATATTATGTGGAAATTACAAACTTCAGAAGATTTTTAAACCTCAAATTCTCTCTCTCTCTCTCTCTCTCTCTCTCTCTCTCTCTCTCTCTCTCAGCCTGCCTGACAGTTGACTAACATTGACCAGCGTTAGTTCAATTATTGAGAGGCTTTCTAATGAGGGTTTGCCGCAGAGCAAACACACACATTATTAGGCTGCTCGCAGGGAGAACTAATTACGTTTGGGGGGGATTGGAAAACGAAGAAAGAAAGAAAAACAAGGAAGATTTCCCAGTGTTTTTGGGATCGGCAACAGACGCTGGTTTGGGGAGTTGTTTTTATTCAAACAAACTTGTTTAAGAACAGGCCTATCCAATCCAGGGCCTTATAGTAATTACTTAAATGTAGCAGGTCATTTAAATCCTTAGCGTCGATGACAAGACATACAGAGCGGAGCATTGAGCCATACCAGCCAGCCATACCAGCCATACCAGCCATACCAGCCATACCAGCCATACCAGCCAGCCATACCAGCCATACCAGCCATACCAGCCATACCAGCCATACCAGCCATACCAGCCATACCAGCCATACCAGCCAGCCAACCATACCAGCCATACCAGCCATACCAGCCATACCAGCCATACCAGCCATACCAGCCATACCAGCCAGCCATACCAGCCATACCAGCCATACCAGCCATACCAGCCATACCAGCCATACCAGCCATACCAGCCATACCAGCCATACCAGCCATACCAGCCATACCAGCCATACCAGCCAGCCATACCAGCCATACCAGCCATACCAGCCATACCAGCCAGGCTGGCAGTAGGCCGAACTGCTGTGTGTTTATAATACGCTGATGTCCACTTTACTGGAGACACTCGCTGACATGCCAGGAAGAGAAAGGACCCAAATATCCTGCATTTCTCCATCAATCATTCCCCCTCCATCCTCCAAATCATTACAGTGTGTGTGTATGTGTGAATGTGATTCAACCAGCACAAACAGCCAGCAGCATTAAAAAGCAGCAGATTTCCTTAAATTAGACCATTAAACACAGTCATTATGTCTACATCAATAAAACTAGGTGTAAAAGATCTGCTTTGTAATCAGGCCCAATTTAAATGTTAATGATGTTGCGTACGGCTCTCCCTCTCTCGCAAAAGTAACAATAAAAGCATTGTTTCATCCCCCTCTTCTCCCTCTGACTGCCACACATCAGCCCAAATGGTCAGTTTTACACTCTGAAAGGGCGATTTCAGTCAGGTTGAAAATCGCCCAGAAGTCTCTCATAGCCTCTAATGTCAAATCAATTTTTTTCAAATATCAGAGCTTTCAATACAATCTCTATGGGTTTCTGAGGGCTTGCACTTACGCGCTTTCGTCATACGTAATGTAACCATGAACGTAACTAAAAAAAGAGCGGGTAGCCTCATCAATCAATTCACTACTACTGTGAAAATGGCTATAGCGTTCAGTGCAACTCGATTGTCTCTTTGAAATAAGTTACTTTTTGTCGGCGAACAAATGAAGATAAATTGGCAACGAAACAATTAGGACCTCCCAGACCAAATTTAATAATTCAACAGGTTTCTACTAAAGGGGGAAGTCCTACACCCGAGGATTTTCCAAAAATTGGTACGAACGAAAAACCTGGCTAGCAGGCTGCGATGTAGCTAATGCAGTCTTCTGCTACCCCCCTGCTTACTCTTTCACCCTGAAGGCGGCACGGCAGACAGCACCGCTTGGACAGCGACTGGTGTGTAACGGACATGCACCATCTTTCAGGAAAGATTAAGAAACATGAGCTGTCAAAGACCCACATGGATAGCTGTTTGAGATTGTCTGCTTTGGGGAGAGTGAACATTCCCACTCAACTGGATGAGGGATACAGGCTAGCTGTCCGCCGCCACAACGATGAGGTTAGTGTTGATAATCACAAGTTTACTGGAGAACTGAAACTGACAAGGCTGACAAGATAGGACCCTTTTGTCCATTGTTATTGGATAGGAACAGAACTTATAACCAGCTCCTGACCTAAATAGATCTTAGCACAACATTTTACTCAACATATCATATTCCATATTCACTATAACAAATATATTTACTACGACATTAGCAAGAACCGCCACATCCTCAGCCGGCTAATCCAGTGTGTGAAGTTTTGCGGAGTGTTTGAGTTAGCTTTGCGAGGCAAAGATGAAACTGAGGGCTCCACCAACCCTGGTAAGCCAACACTTTTGAGATCAGTCAATAAATGCTTCTGGTATTGACTTATATGCTGCCCCTGTCTTCATGTTGTTGCTGGACATATCTGTTTTAAAATGTGTGTAGGTCACCTAAATCATCAGAAAAATTGCCCCCCCTGAGAATTTTTTCAGGAGCCGCCACTGCTTGTGATTGACTGGTTTTATGAGGCACAACATTAACTCTTGCTCCTCTATGTGCTCTGTATCGCAACCCTCTGCCAGAGTGAATTAGCTTCTGCAACACATACACAAAAAGAAAGTAAGTTCACCCTTGAAAAAACATGTGTACTTACTGAAATACACAATATTATAAATCAGTAGTACTGACAGTAGCTGCAGAGAGACAAGTCAATCAAACAGTCCCTTAGGAATCTCAGCTGAACCGTGAGGTGGACAATTACAGTTTTAGGAAAGTAAAAACCAATAAACCAATAGGCTATAACATTCTGCTAAACATAGAAACACAAGGAATAGTGTTTTGGTAATTTGTTATAGGTTGTTTTTAAGGAGATGTGACACCCTAAAGGGTTACGCACCTAAGGCATATGGATGACCGGTACATTTCTCAAGTGTCCGATGAATAAAAATCTTCCCGGTCACTTGTCTGGCGCCAAATTTTCCAAAGGGAGACCCTGTGTACTTACAGTAGCTGCAGAGAGACAAGCCCATCAAACAGTCCCTTAGGAATCTCAGCTATCTTGTTCCCATACAGCACCCTGTAGAGACACATACATAGTGCAGACATTGTAGACGAACTCAACAAGGATGGATGTGTGTGTGTTTGTGTGTGTGTGTGTGTGCTTGTGCCTGTAATTCTACATGTGTACTATCAGTTTCCCTCTGTACTCCCATTCCCAGCCTGACAGTACATGACATGTACATTTTGCACATAATATTTCATGACATCCTGAGCAAATGAAGTCTCTTTCAGCCCGGTGCTGTTATTGGCGTCAGGCCTCCAGACACACAGTCTGTTTTCCAAATGGCCCCCTATTCCCTATAGGGCTCTGGTCAAAAGTAGGGCACTTTGTAGGGCATAGGGTGCCATTTGGGACACAGACCACAGACAGAGGAAGATGAATCCCCTGTCCTGTCTGCTGATTGGCTATATTAATATGCAGAGGGTTGTGTGTCCGTCGGCAGGCGGCTTTGTCACATCATCACAGTGATTTAAAAGGAAGCGTCTGTTGTGCTCCCATCGTCACACGGCTATTTGTACAATGTCTAGCCTAACCACTGTGTTGTGCTGTTAGACACTGGGCTTTAATTTGCTTTGCCCTGCTCCACCTGGCTGTTCTACCATTTTAGAGTCAGCTGTCATGGGGGAGCGCTGTGCCACCACTGCCGGACTCTAATTATCTTGTTCGCAATGAATGTCCCTGCCAGTGAGACTGAAGACGTCTTTATTTATTTATACACTGTGTGTGTGTATATGTGTGTGTGTACTGTATGTGTGTGTGTGTGTTAAGATACAGCAGCGTATTCACTTACAGTGAAGTCAGGGAGCGTAAACCAGTGAAGGCATCAGCAGCAATGTCAGAGACTTGATTCTTGCTCAGGTCACTGGAAGAACATTGGAGAGATAGAGAGAGATCACAGCAAAATCACATTCTACTTGAACAGAGCAATACTCAAATCATGAAGCATCAAAGCCAAAGGAACTGAATAATATTAAGAAATGCTACAGTGGGGAAAAAAAGTATTTAGTCAGCCACCAATTGTGCAAGTTCTCCCACTTAAAAAGATGAGAGAGGCCTGTAATTTTCATCATAGGTACACGTCAACTATGACAGACAAAATGAGGGAAAAAAATCAAGAAAATCACATTGTAGGATTTTTAATGAATTTATTTGCAAATTATGGTGGAAAATAAGTATTTGGTCACCTACAAACAAGCAAGATTTCTGGCTCTCACAGACCTGTAACTTCTTCTTTAAGAGGCTCCTCTGTCCTCCACTCGTTACCTGTATTAATGGCACCTGTTTGAACTTGTTATCAATATAAAAGACACCTGTCCACAACCTCAAACAGTCACACTCCAAACTCCACTATGGCCAAGACCAAAGAGCTGTCAAAGGACACCAGAAACAAAATTGTAGACCTGCACCAGGCTGGGAAGACTGAATCTGCAATAGGTAAGCAGCTTGGTTTGAAGAAATCAACTGTGGGAGCAATTATTAGGAAATGGAAGACATACAAGACCACTGATAATCTCCCTCGATCTGGGGCTCCACGCAAGATCTCACCCCGTGGGGTCAAAATGATCACAAGAACGGTGAGCAAAAATCCCAGAACCACACAGGGGGACCTAGTGAATGACCTGCAGAGAGCTGGGACCAAAGTAACAAAGCCTACCATCAGTAACACACTACGCCGCCAGGGACTCAAATCCTGCAGTGCCAGACGTGTCCCCCTGCTTAAGCCAGTACATGTCCAGGCCCGTCTGAAGTTTGCTAGAGTGCATTTGGATGATCCAGAAGAAGATTGGGAGAATGTCATATGGTCAGATGAAACCAAAATATAACTTTTTGGTAAAAACTCAACTCGTCGTGTTTGGAGGACAAAGAATGCTGAGTTGCATCCAAAGAACACCATACCTACTGTGAAGCATGGGGGTGGAAACATCATGCTTTGGGGCTGTTTTTCTGCAAAGGGACCAGGACGACTGATCCGTGTAAAGGAAAGAATGAATGGGGCCATGTATCGTGAGATTTTGAGTGAAAACCTCCTTCCATCAGCAAGGGCATTGAAGATGAAACGTGGCTGGGTCTTTCAGCATGACAATGATCCCAAACACACCGCCCGGGCAACGAAGGAGTGGCTTCGTAAGAAGCATTTCAAGGTCCTGGAGTGGCCTAGCCAGTCTCCAGATCTCAACCCCATAGAAAATCTTTGGAGGGAGTTGAAAGTCCGTGTTGCCCAGCGACAGCCCCAAAACATCACTGCTCTAGAGGAGATCTGCATGGAGGAATGTGCCTAAATACCAGCAACAGTGTGTGAAAACCTTGTGAAGGCTTACAGAAAACGTTTGACCTGTTTCATTGCCAACAAAGGGTATATAACAAAGTATTGAGAAACTTTTGTTATTGACCAAATACTTATTTTCCACCATAATTTGCAAATAAATTAATAAAAAATCCTACAATGTGATTTTCTAGAAAAAAAATTCTCATTTTGTCTGTCATAGTTGACGTGTACCTATGATGAAAATTACAGGCCTCTCTCATCTTTTTAAGTGGGAGAACTTGCACAATTGGTGGCTGACTAAATACTTTTTTTCCCCACTGTATATATGGAAGGAAAGTAGTGTGGAAACCTACCAAAAAACAATTAGGAAACAAAACATTTTAGACAACTTCCTAGACAAAATGTTTCACTGTAATAGTGAAGGTGTAAACTTGGCAGTAGAAAACCTAAACAGTATATTTGACCTCTCAGCTTCCTTATCAAATCATTTCAAACAGACAACCTAAGAAAATTAATAACAATGACAAATGGTTTGATGAAGAATGCAAACAAATGGTTTGATGAAGAATGTAAAAACCTAAGAAAGAAATTGAGAAACCTATCCAACAAAAACATAGAGACCCAGAAAACCTGAGCCTATGCCTTCGCTATGGTGAATCACTAAAACAATACAGAAATACGCTACAGAAAAAGAAGGAACAATAAGTCAGAAATCAGCTCAATGTAATTCAAGAATCCATAGAATCTAACCACTTCTGGGAAAATCGGAACACACTAAACAGACAACAACATGAAGAGTTATCTATCCAAAATGGAGATGTGTGGATAAACCACTTCTCCAATATTTTTGGTTCTATAACAAAGAACAAACAGTAAAAACATATACAGTACCAGTCAAAAGTTTGGACACACCTACTCATTCAAGGCTTTTTCTTAATTTTTACTATTTTCTACATTGTAGAATTATAGTGAAGACATCAAAACTATGAAATAACACATATGGAATCATGTAGTAACCCAAAAAGTGTTCAACAAATCAAAATATATTTTATATTTGAGATTCTTCAAAGTAGCCACCCTTTACCTTGATGACAGCTTTGCACACTCTTGGCATTCTCTCAACCAGCTTCATGAGGTAGTAACCTGGAATGCATTTCAATTAACAGGTGTGCCTTCTTAAAAGTTAATTTGTGGAATTTATTTCATTCTTAATGTGTTTGAGCCAATCAGTTGTGTTCTGACAAGGTAGGGGTGGTATACAGAAGATAGACCTATATCAAGAACAGCTCAAATAAGCAAAGAGAAATGACAGTCCATCATTACTTTAAGACATGAAGGTCAGTCACTCTGGAAAATTTCAAGAACTTTGAAAGTTTCTTCAAGTGCAGTCGCAATAACCATCAAGCACTATAATGAAACTGGCTCTCATGAGGACCACCACAGGAAAGGAAGACCCAGAGGTACCTCTGCTGCAGAGGATAAGTTCATTAGAGTTATTAGCCTCAGAAATCGGCAATTAACTGCACCTCAGATTGCAGCCCAAATAAATGCTTCATAGAGTTCAAGTAACAGACACATCTCAACATTAACTGTTCAGAGGAGACTGCGTGAATCACGCCTTCATGGTCTTATTGCTGCAAAGAAACCACTACTAAAGGACACCAAGAAGAAGAAGAGACTTGCTTGGGCCAAGAAACACGAGCAATGGACATTAGACCGGTGGAAATCTGTCCTTTGGTCTGATGAGTCCAAATTTGAGATTTTTGGTGAAAGGATGATCTCTGCATGTGTGGTTCCCACCGTGAAGCATGGAGCAGGAGGTGTGATGGTGTGGGGGTGCTTTGCTAGTGACACTGTTGGTGATTTATTTAGAATTCAAGGCACACTTAACCAGTATGGCGACCACAGCATTCTGCAGCGATACGCCATCCCATCTGGTTTGCGCTTAGTGGGACTATCATTTAAAATTTTTCAACAGGATAATGGCCCAAAACACACCTCCAGGCTGTGTAAGGGCTATTTGACCAAGAAGGAGAGTGATGGAGTGCTGCATCAGATGACCTGGCCTCCACAATCACCCGACCTCAACCCAATTGAGATGGTTTGGGATGAGTTGGACCACAGAGTGAAGGAAAAGCAGCCAACAAGTGCTCAGCATACAGTGAGGAAAAAAGTATTTGATCCCCTGCTGATTTTGTACGTTTGCCCACTGACAAAGAAATGATCAGTCTATAATTTTAATGGTAGGTTTATTTGAACAGTAAGAGACAGAATAACAAACAAAAAATCCAGAAAAACGCATGTCAAAATGTTATAAATTAATTTGCATTTTAATGAGGGAAATAAGTATTTGACCCCTCTCAATCAGAAAGATTTCTGGCTCCCAGGTGTCTTTTATACAGTGGGGAAAAAAAGTATTTAGTCAGCCACCAATTGTGCAAGTTCTCCCACTTAAAAAGATGAGAGATGCCTGTAATTTTCATCATAGGTACACGTCAACTATGACAGACAAATTGAGGGAAAAAAATCCAGAAAATCACATCGTAGGATTTTTAATGAATTTATTTGCAAATTATGGTGGAAAATAAGTATTTGGTCACCTACAAACAAGCAAGATTTCTGGCTCTCACAGACCTGTAACTTCTTCTTTAAGAGGCTCCTCTGTCCTCCACTCGTTACCTGTATTAATGGCACCTGTTTGAACTTGTTATCAGTATAAAAGACACCTGTCCACAACCTCAAACAGTCACACTCCAAACTCCACTATGGCCAAGACCAAAGAGCTGTCAAAGGACACCAGAAACAAAATTGTAGACCTGCACCAGGCTGGGAAGACTGAATCTGCAATAGGTAAGCAGCTTGGTTTGAAGAAATCAACTGTGGGAGCAATTATTAGGAAATGGAAGACATACAAGACCACTGATAATCTCCCTCGATCTGGGGCTCCACGCAAGATCTCACCCCTTGGGGTCAAAATGATCACAAGAACGGTGAGCAAAAATCCCAGAACCACACGGGGGGGACCCTAGTGAATGACCTGCAGAGAGCTGGGACCAAAGTAACAAAGCCTACCATCAGTAACACACTACGCCGCCAGGGACTCAAATCCTGCAGTGCAAGACGTGTCCCCCCTGCTTAAGCCAGTACATGTCCAGGCCCGTCTGAAGTGCATTTGGATGATCCAGAAGAGGATTGGGAGAATGTCATATGGTCAGATGAAACCAAAATATAACTTTTTGGTAAAAACTCAACTCGTCATGTTTGGAGGACAAAGAATGCTGAGTTGCATCCAAAGAACACCATACCTACTGTGAAGCATGGGGGTGGAAACATCATGCTTTGGGGCTGTTTTCTGCAAAGGGACCAGGACGACTGATCCGTGTAAAGGAAAGAATGAATGGGGCCATGTATCGTGAGATTTTGAGTGAAAACCTCCTTCCATCAGCAAAGGGCATTGAAGATGAAATGTGGCTGAGTCTTTCAGCATGACAATGATCCCAAACACACCGCCCGAGCAACGAAGGAGTGGCTTCGTAAGAAGCATTTCAAGGTCCTGGAGTGGCCTAGCCAGTCTCCAGATCTCAACCCCATAGAAAATCTTTGGAGGGAGTTGAAAGTCTGTGTTGCCCAGCAACAGCCTCAAAACATCACTGCTCTAGAGGAGATCTGCATGGAGGAATGGGCCAAAATACCAGAAACAGTGTGTGAAAACCTTGTGAAGATTTACAGAAAACGTTTGACCTGTGTCATTGCCAACAAAGGGTATATAACAAAGTATTGAGAAACTTTTGTTATTGACCAAATACTTATTTTCCACCATCATTTGCAAATAAATTCATTAAAAATGCTACAATGTGATTTTCTGGATTATTTTTTCTCATTTTGCCTGTCATAGTTGACGTGTACCTATGATGAAAATTACAGGCCTCTCTCATCTTTTTAAGTGGGAGAACTTGCACAATTGGTGGCTGACTAAATACTTTTTTTTCCCCACTGTACAGGTAACGAGCTGAGATTAGGAGCACACTCTTAAAGGGAGTGCTCCTAATCTCAGTTTGTTAACTGTATAAAAGACACCTGTCCACAGAAGCAATCAATCAATCAGATTCCAAACTCTCCACCATGGCCAAGACCAAAGAGCTCTCCAAGGATGTCAGGGACAAGATTGTAGACCCTATACAAGGCTGGAATGGGCTACAAGACCATCGCCAAGCAGCTTGGTGAGAAGGTGACAACAGTTGGTGCGATTATTTGCAAATGGAAGAAACACAAAATAACTGTCAATCTCCCTCGGCCTGGGGCTCCATGCAAGATCTCACCTCGTGGAGTTGCAATGATCATGAGAACGGTGAGGAATCAGCCCAGAACTACACGGGAGGATCTTGTCAATGATCTCAAGGCAGCTGGGACCATAGTCACCAAGAAAACAATTGGTAACACACTACGCCGTGAAGGACTGAAATCCTGCAGCGCCCGCAAGGTCCCCCTGCTCAAGAAAGCACATATACAGGCCCGTCTGAAGTTTGCCAATGAATACCTGAATGATTCAGAGGAGAACTGGGTGAAAGTGTTGTGGTCAGATGAGACCAAAATCGAGCTCTTTGGCATCAACTCAACTCGCCGTGTTTGGAGGAGGAGGAATGCTGCCTATGACCCCAAGAACACCATCCCCACCGTCAAACATGGAGGTGGAAACATTATGCTTTGGGGGTGTTTTTCTGCTAAAGGGACAGGACAACTTCACCGCATCAAAGGGACGATGGACGGGGCCATGTACCGTCAAATCTTGGGTGAGAACCTCCTTCCCTCAGCCAGGGCATTGAAAATGGGTCGTGGGTGGGTATTCCAGCATGACAATGACCCAAAACACATGGCCAAGGCAACAAAGGAGTGGCTCAAGAAGAAGCACATTAAGGTCCTGGAGTGGCCTAGCCAGTCTCCAGACCTTAATCCCATAGACAATCTGTGGAGGGAGCTGAAGGTTTGAGTTGCCAAACGTCAGCCTCGAAACCTTAATGACGCAGAAGATCTGCAAAGAGGAGTGGGATAAAAATCCATCCTGAGATGTGTGCAAACCTGGTGGCCATTTACAAGAAACGTCTGACCTCTGTGATTGCCAACAAGGGTTTTGCCACCAAGTACTAAGTCAAAAAAATCCTTTCTGATTGAGAGGGGTCAAATACTTATTTCCCTCATTAAAATGCAAATTAATTTATAACATTTTTCTGGATTTTTTTGTTGTTATTCTGTCTCTCACTGTTCAAATAAACCTACCATTAACATTATAGACTGATCATGTCTTTGTCAGTGGGCAAACGTACAAAATAAGCAGGGGATCAAATACTTTTTTCCCTCACTGTATGTGGGAACTCCTTCAAGACTGTTGGAAAAGCCTTCCAGGTGACTACCTCATGAAGCTGGCTGAGAGAATGCCAAGAGTGTGCAAAGCTGTCATCAAGGCAAAGGGTGGCTACTTTGAATTATTTAAAATATAAAATATGTTTTGATTTGTTTAACACTTATCTGGTTACTACATGATTCCATATGTGTTATTTCATAGTTTTGATGTCTTCACTATTATTCTACAATGTAGAAAATAGTAAAAATAAAGAAAAACCCTTGAATGAGTAGGTGTGTCCAAACCTTTGACTGGTACTGTACATGATCAAATACAAATCTTGGAATCAACTATTAAAGACTACCAGAACCCACCGGATTCTCTAATTACTTTTCATGAGCTACAGGATAAAATACAAACCCTCCAACCCAAAAAGGCCTGTGGTGTTAATGGTATCCTCAATTAAATGATAAAATATACAGACCACCAATTCCAAATGGCTATACTTAAACTCTTTTACATAATCCTCAGCTCTGGCATCTTCCCCAATATTTGGAACCAAGGACTGATCACCCCAATCCACAAAAGTGGAGACAAATTTCACCCCAATAATTACAGTGGAATATGCGTCAGCAGCAATCTCTGAAAATTCCTCTGCAGTTTCAGCAGACTCCAACATTTTCTCAGTGAAAACAATTTCCTGAGCAAATTCAAATGGACTTCTCACCAAAATACCATATTGCAGACCACATATTCACCCTGCACACCCTTATTTACAAACAAACAAACAAACAAAACAAAACAAAAGCAAAGTCTTCTCATGCTTTGTTGATTTGGCATGAGGGTCTGCTATACAAATTGATGGAAAGCGGTGTTTGGGGGAAAGCATATGACATTATAAAATCAATGTACACAAACAACAACTGTGCAGTTAAAATTGGCAATAAACACACAGATGGTCATGGGGTGAGACAGGGATGCAGCTTGAGCCCCACCCTCTTCAACATATATATATCCATGTATTGGCGAGGGCACTAGAACAGTCTGCAGCAGGCGGCCTCACCCTACTGGACTCAAATGTCTACTGTTTGCAGATTATCTGGTGCTTCTGTCCCCAGCCAAGAAGGGTTTACAGCAGCATATATATCTTCTGCACAGATTCTGTCTGTCACGCTCGTTGATGAACGGGACGGACCAAGGCGCAGCGTGATATTCATACATGTTTATTTAAACTGAGTAAACATACAAAACAACAAAACGTGACGTCGGAAGGCTAGACACACAAGCCAAACTCACCGAGCACAAAACAAAAACCCACAACACAGGCAGGAAAACTGGCTGCCTAAGTATGAACCCCAATCAGAGACAACGAGCGACAGCTGCCTCTGATTGGGAACCACACCCGGCCAAACATAGAAATACAAACATAGATATTCACACCCTGACCAAACTAGCTAGAGTTATATAGGCCAGGGCGTGACACTGCCAGACCTGGGCCCAGACAGTAAATCTCAGTAAGACAAAAATAATGGTGTTCCAAAAAAGGTCCAGTAGCCAAGACAACAAATACAAATTCTATCTAGACACCATTGCCCTAGAGCACACAAGTAATTATACCTACCTCAGCCTAAACATCAGCACCACAGGTAATTTCCACAAAGCTGTGAACAATCGAAGAGACAAGGCAAGAAGGGCCTACTATGCCATCAAAAAGAACATAATGGGGTCCACTCAGCAACCAAGAATTCAGAAAATGGGGCAAACACCCAATTGAGACTCCACATTCAGAATTCTGCAAAAATATTCTTAGTGTACAATGCAAAACCCCAAACAATGCATGCAGAGCAGAATTAGGACTATACCCGCTAGTTATCAAAATCCAGAAAATAGTTGTTACATTTTACAAGCACCTAAAAGGAAGTGATGCCCACACATTCCACCACAAAGCCCTCACCTACAGAGAGATGAACCTAGAGAAGAGTGCTCTCAGCCAGCTGGTTCTGGGGTTCTGTTCACAAACACAAAGAGACACAACAGAGCCCCAGGACAGAAACACATGTAGACCCAACTAAATTATGAGAAAGCAAAAAGATAACTATTTGACACAATGGAAAGAACCAAAAAACTGAGCAAATTGGAATGCTATCTGGACCTAAACAGAGAGTATATAGTGGCAGAATACCTGACCACTGTGACTGACCCCAAATTAAGAAAATCCTTGACTATGTACAGACTATGTACTCAGTGCTTATAGCCTTGCTATTGAGAGAGGCTGCCATAGGCAGACCTGGCTCTTGAGAGAAGACAGGCCATGTGCCCACTGCCCACAAAATGAGGTGGAAACTGAGCTACACTTCCTAACCTCCTGCCAAATGTATGACCACATTAGAGACACATATTTCCCACAGATCACACAGACCCACAAATAATTAGAAAACAAATCAAACATAGATAAACTCCCATATCTGTTAGGCGAAATACCGCAATGTGCAATCACAGCTGCAAGATTTGTGGCCCGTTGCCATGAGAAAAGGGCAATCAGTGGAGCACAAACAACATTGTAAATACAATCTATATTTATCTGTTTATTTATTTTCCCTTTCATACTTCAACTATTTGCACATTGTTACAACACTGTACATAGCCAATAATATAACATTTGAAATGTCTATATTCTAATGTTTACTGATTGTTTATTTCCCTTGTTTAATTCCCTTTTGTTTATTGTCTATTCCATTTGCTTTGGCAATGTAAACATATGTTTCTCATGCCAATAAAGCCCTTTCAATTGAATTGAATTGAATATATAACAGATAGACTCACATCCTCTTGAGTTTCTTGTATGGAGAGAAGGCTCCAGCAGGGATGCTCTTGATCAGGTTCTGCTCCAGACGACTGATGGGTAGGGAGAGAGAGGGAGAGGGAGAGAGAGAGAGACAGACAGAGAAAGAGAGAGAGACAGATAGAGACATAGCGAGACAGAGAGAGAAAGAGAAAGAGACCGAAAGAGAGAGACAGACCGAGCAAGAGAGAGAGAGAGAGAGAGCGAGAGAGAGAGAGAGAGAGAGAGAGAGAGAGAGAGAGAGAGAGAGAGAGAGAGAGAGAGAGAGATAACAGCAGGTTACTTCAGGGCTAAATACATTCTCAGTTATCCTGGTCTTTCAGATACATAAATAGTATGACTCTTAAGGGAGAAAGTCTGTCTAAGTGTCTGAGTCTCTGAGTGTCTGAGTGTCTCAGTGTCTGAGTGTCTGTTCATGTCCATGGCCTCCTTCTACTGCTCCTCCACCTCCTCCTCCGCCTCCTTCTCCTGGCCCAGTGGGCTGTGTTGTCTGGGAGATGGAGGATGGGGTGGGCTGCTGTGTTGTGTGTCTGTATTGGAATCTGGGGAAGGGCTGGGTAGCAGTGCAAGGCCACTCAGTACTATGGCCAAACAGGGATCCAGGGCCACAGAGCTACTGGGCCTGCTGCAGCCCCCCACTCCTCTCCCCACTCCCCCTCCACCATATCTCTGAGTCCCACCCCTCTGTCCCCTGTGCCTGTCCCCTTTGCTACCCCCTGCAGCCCCTCAGTCCTCCTCTCCACTCTCCCATAGCTCCCAATCCCAGCCCCTGTCCCCCTACCTCACTACACCACCATCTATCTGGGTCCACTCTGCAGTAGGGCTGTGATGATACCAGTGTCGCAATATTTCTTTTATGGCAAAATTGAAAACACGAAGCAGATCAAACTCTTTGGTGCTTTAAAAACCTGCTGTATGTAAAATATTATGTGATATACAGTAGCTTGGAAAATAAATAGATGTGACTCTGGATGACAACATAATGATGTTTGTTTCCAACATTAGAGCTGTTGTCCTAAAGAAGTGAAATCTGCTTTGTGATTGGTTTCCTTGCCACTATACTAAGGAGTATTGCGATACTGGTATGGTCCCAGCCCTACTCTGGTGTGTCTCCTAATGGGTCCTAGTAAGGGAATGACTCTAAAGGAGGATAATGATTGCATAAACAGTGCATTCGGAAAGTATTAAAACCCCTTTACTTTTCCCACACTTTGTTACGTTACAGCCTTATTCTAAAATTGATTAAATGTATTTTTTTTTCTCATCAATCTACACATAATACCCCATAATGACCACTGGCTTTGAGGAGGTTGTCGGGTGAGGTCGTCGGGTAAGCTTGGCTTTATACATAGTTTGGGCTTTGTCGAGTAAGGCTTAAACTATGTATTTAGATTGTAGTTAGGTATTGTAGTTAGGTATTGTAGGTAGTTATTGTGGGTTGTTGTATGTAATTATTGTAGGTTAGTATTGTATTCGGCTGAGCCCGGTGTAGCACGAAGCTAGCTGGCTAATCCACTACCTAGCGGGTAGCTACTGGCAACTATTAGCAACGGTATAGTTGTTTCATGCCTGAGAGTGCCTGTAATTACGCCAGCTGGCTGCCTACAATAATTACATACAATATTTGCCTACCATTCAGCTGTTTTCTAACCTCATTGTCTGAAACGTTAACGTTAGGTAGTAAGTGGCTACTGTGCTTGAAATTTAGCTAGCTTGTTGCTACCTGGATAGCAACTAGTAAACAATAGCTGGAACGACCTGGCGAACAGACGCAAACTGGCTGAGTCAATTCAGTTGCTAGCTTTGCACTTGGCTAGCTAACAGTAGCTGCTAGGGGTAAGTCATAACCTACATTTGTGTTTTATTTTTACATATTGGTAGCTAGAGTCGTTCAAGGAATTCGGGACATGGGTGACTAGTTAACGTTAGTTTTGCTCTCTCTGTGTGTTCGTGCCGTGAAAGGAGGGGTTTCTTCTTTGTCTGAAAGCAATGGCTAGCTAGTATGCTAACTATTCTAGCTAACTAACTGGCTGAATAAGTTGACGACGGACTCGCTCAAGCTGTCGGGACTAACACACAACGTTAGACACGGACACGAAAGATCTGCTTGGCATGTTGACACACTGGTGGTTTGTTGTGGCCGAGTATTGGTGCTAAACCGTGTTGTTGGAGTCCGGCATGCTAGCTGGCTGTGGCGTCTTATGACTAGGTGCCCTGGACGATTTTCACGGAAGAATACTGTACCTAGTTAGCTAGCTGAATAAACTAAGTGAGTCTATTCCTAGAAAACATTGAACCGCTGTAGTTTACAACAATTATAGTTTCTGAGGTGGAAGTTGGGAGAGTTATATTTGGGTGTTGTGGTGAGGGAGGCCCCGCTCTCTCCTTTCCCAGATGTTTAGTTCATTTCATTCCGATCTCCTTTGCATTATTGTAGCCATTTTCTGCAGCCTGTCAACTATGCCTCTGCATATCCCTGTTCTCTCCTCTCCGCACAGGCTATACAAACGCCTCACACCGCGTGGCTGCTGCCTCTCTAACCTGGTGGTCCCTGCACGCACCACCCACGTGGAGTTCTAGGTCTCAGGCAGCCTCTGGAACTGCCGTTCTGCTGCCAACAAGGCAGAGTTCATCTCAGCCTATGCTACCCTCCAGTCCCTCGACTTCTTGGCGCTGACGGAAACATGGATTACCACTGAAAACACTGCTACTCCTACTGCTCTCTCCTCGTCTGACCATGTGTTCTCGCATACCCCGAGAGCATCTGGTCAGCGGGATGGTGGCACAGGAATCCTCATCTCTCCCAAATGGACATTCTCTATTTTTCCCCTGACCCATCTGTCTATCTCCTCATTTGAATTCCATGCTGTCACAGTCACTAGCCCATTTAAGCTTAATATCCTTGTCATCTATCGCCCTCCAGGTTCCCTTGGAGAGTTCATCAATGAGCTTGACGCCTTGATAAGTTCCTTTCCTGAGGATGGCTCACCCCTCACAGTTCTGGGGGACTTCAACCTCCCTACGTCTACCTTTGACTAATTTCTCTCTGCCTCCTTCTTTCCACTCCTCTCCTCTTTTGACCTCACCCTCTCACCATCCCCCCCTACTCACAAGGCAGGCAATACACTTGACCTCATCTTTACTAGATGCTGTTCTTCTACTAATCTCACTGCAACTCCCCTCCATGTCTCCGACCACTACTTTGTATCCTTTTCTCTCTCGCTCTCCTCCAACACTACTCACTCTGCCCCTACTCAGATGGTAATGCGCCGTCGCAACCTTCGCCTCTCTCTCTCCCGCTACTCTCGCCTCTTCCATCCTATCATCTCTTCCCTCTGCTCAATCCTTCTCCCTCCAATCTCCTGATTCTGCCTCCTCAACCCTCCTCTCTCCTCCCTTTCTGCATCCTTTGACTCTCTATGTCCCCTATCCTCCCGGCCGGCTCGGTCCTCCCCTCCAGCTCCGTGGCTTGATGACTCATTGCGAGCTCACAGAACAGGGCTCCGGGCAGCCGAGCGGAAATGGAGGAAAACTAGACTCCCTGCGGACCTGGCATCTTTTCACTCCCTCCTCTCTACATTTTCTCCATCTGTTTCTGCTGCTAAGGCCACTTTCTACCACTCTACATTCCAAGCATCTGCCTCTAACCCTAGGAAGCTCTTTGCCACCTTTTCCTCCCTGCTGAAGCCTCCCCCCCTCTCTGTGGATGACTTCGTCAACCATTTTGAAAAGAAGGTTGACGACATCCGATCCTCGTTTGTTAAGTCAAATGACACTGCTGGCCCTGCTCACACTGCCCTACCCTATGCATTGACTTATTTCTCCCCTCTCTCTCCAGATAAAATCTTGCGACTTGTGACGGCCGGCCGCCCAACACCCTGCCCGCTTGACCCTATCCCCTCCTCTCTTCTCCAGACCATCTCCGGTGACCTTCTCCCTTACCTCACCTCGCTGATCAACTCATCCTTGACCGCTGGCTATGTCCCTTCCGTCTTCAAAAGAGCGAGAGTTGCACACCTTCTCAAAAAACCAACACTCGATCCCTCTGATGTCAACAACTACAGACCAGTATCCCTTCTTTCTTTTCTCTCCAAAACTATTGAGCGTGCCGTCTTTAGCCAACTCTCTTGCTATCTCTCTCAGAATGACCTTCTTGATCCAAACCAGTCAGGTTTCAAGACTGGTCATTCAACTGAGACTGCTCTTCTCTGTGTCACGGAGGCTCTCCGCACTGCTAAAGCTAACTCTCTCTCCTCTGCTCTTGTCCTTCTAGACCTGTCTGCTGCCTTTGATACTGTGAACCATCAGATCCTCCTCTCCACCCTCTCCGAGCTGGGCATCTCCGGCGCGGCTCACTCTTGGATTGCGCCCCTACATGACCGGTCTCTCCTACCAAGTGGCGTGGCGAGAAGCTGTCTCCGCACCACGTGCTCTCACCACTGGTGTCCCCCAGGGCTCAGTTCTAGGCCCTCTCCCTATTCTCGCTATACACCAAGTCACTTGGCTCTGTCATATCCTCACATGGCCTCTCCTATCATTGCTACGCAGACGACACACAACTAATCTTCTCCTTTCCCCCTTCTGATAACCAGGTGGCGAATCGCATCTCTGCATGTCTGGCAGACATATCAGTATGGATGACGGATCACCACCTCAAGCTGAACCTTGGCAAGACGGAGCTGCTCTTCCTCCCGGGAAGGACTGCCCGTTCCATGATCTCGCCATCATGGTTGACAACTCCGTTGTGTCCTCCTCCCAGAGTGCGAAGAGCCTTGGTGTGACCCTGGACAACACCCTGTCGTTCTCCGCTAACATCAAGGCGGTGACCCGATCCTGTAGGTTCATGCTCTACAACATTCGGAGAGTACGACCCTGCCTTACACAGGAAGCGGCACAGGTCCTAATCCAGGCACTTGTCATCTCCCGTCTGGATTACTGCAACTCGCTGTTGGCTGGGCTCCCTGCCTGTGCCATTAAACCCCTACAACTCATCCAGAATGCCGCAGCCCGTCTGGTGTTCAACCTTCCCAAGTTCTCTCACGTCACCCCGCTCCTCCGCACACTCCACTGGCTTCCAGTTGAAGCTTGCATCTGCTACAAGACCATGGTGCTTGCCTACGGAGCTGTGAGGGGAACGGCACCGCCGTACCTTCAGGCTCTGATCAGTCCCTACACCCAAACGAGGGCATTGCGTTCATCCACCTCTGGCCTGCTGGCTCCCCTACCTCTGCTGAAGCACAGTTCCCGCTCAGCCCAGTCAAAACTGTTCGCTGCTCTGGCACACCAATGGTGGAACAAGCTCCCTCACGACGCCAGGACAGCGGAGTCACTCACCACCTTCCGGAGACATTTGAAACCCCACCTCTTTAAGGAAGACCTGGGATAGGATAAAGTAATCCTTCTACCCCCCCTTACCCCACCCCAAAGAAAGAAAGAAAGGAAAAATAACATATTGTAAAGTGGTTATCCCACTGGCTATAAGGTGAATGCACCAATTTGTAAGTCGCTCTGGATAAGAGCGTCTGCTAAATGACGTAAATGTAATGTAAATGTAAATGACAATGCGAAAAAAGGTTGAGATTTTTTTGCAAATGTATTAAAAATAAAAAACAGAAATACCTTATTTACAGAAGTATTCAGACCCTTTGCTATGAGACACGAAATTGAGCTCAGGTGCATTATGTTTCCATTGATCATCCTTGAGATGTTTATGCAACTTGATTGGAGACCACCAGTGGTAAATTCAATTGATTGGACATGATTTGGAAAGGCACACACCTGTCTATATATCTCTGGAGAGAACTGAAAATAGCTGTGCAGCGACCCTTCCTGACAAAGCTTGAAAGGATCTACAGAGAAGAATGGGAGAAACTCCCCAAATACAGGTGTGCCAAGCTTGTAGCGTCATACCCAAGAAGACTCAAGGCTGTCATCGCCGCCAAAGGCGCTTCAACAAAGTACTGAGTAAAGGGTCTGAATACTTATGTTAAAGTGATAATTCTGTTTATTATTATTTTTTTTGTTGCAAAAAGTTCTAATAACCTGTTTTTGCTTTGTCATTATGGGGTATTGTGTGTAGATTGATGAGGATTTTGTTTTAGAAGAATGCAGTACCGTAACAAAAATGTGGGAAAAGTTGGGCTACAACTCAATATTAGGAAGGTGTTCCTAATGTTTGGTATACTCAGTGTATATTTAGGCACGAACAGGGAAAGCTTATACAGAGACTTATACAATACAGACTCTGCTCTGAGGGATCTATTTACTCTGATTCCTAAACTACAGATTGAGTGGATATTGTTTTGGCTGTTGTTCATGTGCGGTGGGTGTAACAGTAATTCCAACCTGGCAGAGGAACGTAAAAACAATTCTTAGAGAAATGACTATCGGACCCCAGCAAAGTCCTGACAATACATAATTTCATTAGTGGTATATAGTTTCTGGCTATAGAAAGCGCTGGAGTAATGTATCCTACCTTCCTACCTTAACATATCCATTTGTTATTCAAGGTCATACACTATTGGCATAACAACAGCGGTGTAGAAACGGTACATATCAGAGCAATTACCCACCTGTCCTTTAGCGCAAACAAGAGTGGGAGCGATCGATATGTATATCAAATATCCTGACTGAGAAGATATGGACACGCTCCAAAGTAGAGCGGAAATCCAATCAGGCTGTGGTATGAGGCAGCAGACATACACGCCGCACGGACACACACACACACATCCCCCCCAAACAAGGGTGGTTGGGTCATAGAAAATCTGCACCTTATCTCAGTAAGTCAAGCCACTAACAAGGCCCCATGGGGTGCAGAGAGCTGCCTAGCTGAGACTGAGCCCTGAGATGGGGAAGGCAGAGAAAGAGCAGATCCATAGGTGAGGAGTCCACCTGTGTTTCAGCCAGTCAGCCATTCAGTCAGCCAGTCAGCCAGTCAGCCAGTCAGCCAGTCAGCCAGCCAGCCAGCCAGTCAGCCAGCCAGCCAGCCAGCCAGCCAGTCAGCCAGCCAGCCAGTCAGCGAGTCAGCCAGCCAGTCAGCCAGCCAGCCAGTCAGTCAGCCAGTCAGCCAGTCAGCCAGTCAGCCAGCCAGCCAGTCAGCCAGCCAGCCAGCCAGCCAGCCAGCCAGCCAGCCAGCCAGTCAGCCAGCCAGTCAGCGAGTCAGCCAGCCATCCAGTCAGCCAGTCAGTCAGCCAGTCAGCCAGCCAGCCAGTCAGCCAGTCAGCCAGTCAGTTAACCAGCCAGTCAGCCAGACAGTCAGTCAGTCAGCCAGCCAGTCAGCCAGTCAGTCAGCCAGCCAGTCAGCCAGTCAGCCAGTCAGTTAGCCAGCCAGTCAGCCAGACAGTCAGTCAGTCAGCCACTCAATCTGCCAGCCAGTCAGCCAGCCAGTCGGCCAGTCAGCCAGTCAGCCAGCCAGCCAGTCAGCCAGTCAGCCAGCCAGTCAGCCAGTCAGCCAGTCAGCCAGTCAGCCAGTCAGTTAACCAGCCAGTCAGCCAGACAGTCAGCCAGTCAGCCAGTCAGCCAGCCAGTCAGCCAGTCAGCCAGTCAGCCAGCCAGTCAGCCAGTCAGCCAGTCAGTTAACCAGCCAGTCAGCCAGACAGTCAGTCAGTCAGCCACTCAATCTGCCAGCCAGTCAGCCAGCCAGCCAGCCAGCCAGCCAGTCAGCCAGCCAGCCAGCCAGCCCAGAGGATAGGAGAGGATGTGTATGTCTCAGTCAGTACAGAGTAGAGACAGACACCAGGCACCAGGACCAGCAGTAATGAGCCTGTTAGCTAATGTGGTTTGTTCCATTACAGGAGCAGGTAGGTAATAAACACACAGGATGGTTTGTACAAAAACAAAAAGACCCGTGTGTTTTGTACTCTACGTTTTGTACAAAAACAAGATGTTTCCATATGAACTACACAACGTTCTGAGTATACCATTAATTAAGGCAACGAGGGATATACATTAGTAAAAGAGGTAGTGATTGTTAAAAAGCATTGTGGAGTAAAGTTAGTCCACTCACATCTCTACGATGCCCTCTGGTAGGTTGGCAGGGATCTCCGTGAGGCCCTTGCGGCGACAGTCCACGATGTTGTTGTTGCAGGTGCAAGAGGCCGGACACACTGATGTTTGGGGAATACAGTTACGAGGCTCCGCCTGAGCTGGGCCTGAGAGAGAGAGAGAGCGAGAAACAGCGAGAGAGAGGGAGATAGAGAGGGAGAGCAAGAGAGTGAGAGAGGGAGAGAGAGTGAGAGGGAGAGAGAGAGAGAGAAAAGAGAGAGAGGGAGATAGAGAGCGAGAGGGAGAGTGAGAGAGAGAAAGAGGGAGCGGGAGAGCGAGAAAGATGGAGAGAGACAGAAAGTGCGAGAGAGAGAGCGAGAGAGAGAGAGAGAGAGAGGGACAGATTTTTACCAGCACAGGGGCTCCCTCTCTCTCTCTCTCACTCTTTCTCTCTCTCAATTCAACTCAATTCAAAGGGCTTTATTGGCATGGGAAACATATGTTTACATTGCCAAAGCAAGTGAAATAGATAATAAACAAAAGTGAAATAAACAATTTAAAATGAACAGTAAACATTACACTCACAAAAGTTCCAAAGGAATAGAGACTTTTTAAATGTCATATTATGGCTATTAAACAGTGGTTTGCGAAAGTATTCACCCGCCTTGGCATTTTTCCTATTTTGTTGCCTTACAACTTGGAATTAAAATTGATTTTTGGGGGGTTTGTATCATTTGATTTACACAACATGCCTACCACTTTGAAGATGCAAAATATTTGTTATTGTGAAACAAATAAGAAATAAGACAAAAAAACAGAAAACTTGAGTGTGCATAACTATTCACCCCCCCCACCAAAGTCAATACTTTGTAGAGCCACCTTTTGCAGCAATTACAGCTGCAAGTCTCTTGGGGTATGTCTCTAAAGCTTGGCACATCTAGTCACTTGGATTTTTGCCCATTCTTCAAGGCAAAACTGCTCCAGCTCCTTCAAGTTGGATGAGTTCCACTGGTGTACAGCAATCTTTAAGTCATACCACAGATTCTCAATTTGATTGAGGTCTGGGCTTTGACTAGGCCATTCCAAGACATTTAAATGTTTCCCCTTAAACCACTCGAGTGTTGCTTTAGCAGTATGCGTAGGGTCATTGTCCTGCTGGAAGGTGAACCTCCGTCCCAGTCTCAAATCTCTGGAAGACTGAAACGGGTTTCCCTCAAGAATTTCCCTGTATTTAGCGCCATCCATCATTCCTTAAATTCTGACCAGTTTCCCAGTCCCTGCCAATGAAAAACATCCCCACAGCATAATGCTGCCACCACCACACTTCACTGTGGGGATGGTGTTCTCGGGGTGATGAGAGTTGTTGGGTTTGCGCCAGACGTTTTCCTTGATGGCCAAAAAGCTCAATTTTAGTCTCATCTAACCAGAGTACCTTCTTCCACATGGCTTCTGGCAAACACCAAACGTGTTTGCTTATAAAAAAATTTAAGCAATGGCTTTTTTCTGGCCACTCTTCCGTAAAGCCCAGCTCTGTGGAGTGTACGGCTTAAAGTGGTCCTGTGGACAGATACTCCAATCTCCGCTGTGGAGCTTTGCAGCTCCTTCAGGGTTATCTTTGGTCTCTTTGTTGCCTCTCTGATTAATGCCCTCCTTGCCTGGCCCGTGATTTTTGGTGGGCGGCCCTCTCTTGGCAGGTTTGTTGTGGTGCCATATTCTTTCCATTTTTTAATAATGGATTTAATGGTGCTCCATGGGATGTTCAAAGTTTCAGATATTTTTTTATAACCCAACCCTGATCTGTACTTCTCCACAACTTTGTCCCTGACCTGTTTGTAGAGCTCCTTGGTCTTCATGGTGCCGCTTGCTTTAGTGGTGCCCCTTGCTTAGTGGTGTTGCAGACTCTGGGGCCTTTCAGAACAGATGTATATATACTGAGATCATGTGACAGATCATGTGACAAAAGTAATTTTTTTCATTTCACTTCACCAATTTGGTATATTTTGTGTATGTCCATTACATGAAATCCAAATAAAAAAACATTTAAATTACAGGTTGTAATGCAACAAAATAGGAAAAATGCCAAGGGGGATGAATACTTTTGCAAGGCACTGGACAGTGATGCAACGATGTGCAAATAGTTAAAGTTCAAAAGGGAAAATCTCTCTGTCTCTCTCTCTCTCTCTCTCTCTCTCTCTCTCCCTCTCTCTCTCTCTCTCTCTCTATTTCTCTCTCTCTCTCTACTGTGTTATTGTCTTCATTTGCAAGTTAATTACGGGGCTGCCTCTTAGGCAGACAACTGTATTTCTGCTGCGTCTGCCTGCTGGAGATTCATCAGCTGATTAATGGCTGCAGGGAGGGGGAGGGAGCTGTTCATTAGGCCCAAAAGTGAACACTTTTACCAATGATATCCTGGAGTAAATTAAACAAGAACACCAACCTATTCTACGGATTCAGTGGCTTTTCAATCTGATCCATAATAGACTGTATTCATTTGGAGATAACATGAGTAGGTACATTGTTTTGTGTTTGTAGTACAGTGTGTTGTCATGGTGCTTTAGCGTACCTGTGCAGGTGAAGTCTTTCTTCTGGACATCAGGGATGTTGAGGCCCCTCATGTTGGCGGGGGCCATGCACTGGGTAAAGGGGGCTAGGCCACGCCTTTGCCGCAGCCAGTCGGACAGCCAGGACAGGTGGCAGTCGCAGTGCAGGTTGTTAGAGTGTAGACGCCTGCAGAGGGAGAAGGGGAGAGAGAGGAACAGCAGTAGTCAGTGTGGGTTGTTGGCAGCAGAGGGAGGGAGGAGAGAAAAAGAACAGCCACAGTGTTCAGTGCCACAGTCGATGGCCAGTGGCATACCATAATGTATGAAAAAAATGACAAAATCTAAGGCTGAAAAGAATAATCCACTCACTGAAATATATGTTCCCAAATTGTTTACAATTAAAAGGACCTTCTATCCTTCTTCAGGTCTAAGGCTGCCTAGCAGATGGAACCGTGTTAGGAGTTCTCATTTACTCATGGTAGCAGAGCTGTGTTTATGACTCTGTGACTCCTCTGTCCTTGACAGAGATGTGGTTGTCATAACCAAGACTGCCAAATAAAAGCTACTAATATGTATCCTTCTGCAGACACAAGAATGGTCTCGCTTTCTCAGCCCGACTGGGTGAGGAGAGGAGCTGAGGGGAGAGGAAACAGAGGGATAGAGGGAGGGGGAGGGGGAGAAAATGTAATGTCAGCTAATCAAAAAGGCACTATACCCTTTTCAAAAAGTCTGCAAATGAAATAGGGGTGTGATCCGGTTAGGGGACAGGAATTGCTCATTGAGGATAACAGCGTGGGCTGTGGTTTTAATGGAGCTCTTCCCATTATAAATCCAGTTTATAGCCTCCCGTTGTTCCGGATGAATTACACACCAGTGGGATTAGAGAGATGGACGGATGGAGGGGATGAGCTCCACACTGAGACGGAGCATAGGGTTCATACACCACCACTCTGTGGTCAGCTGTGTGTGTGTGTGGTGAGCTAGGTGCACATGTTCATCCTCAGAGCCTGCACAAAAAGGCAACTCAGCTCATCCAGTGATCCACACACACTGTGAAAATGACTAGCTACCCCTTTAGCAGTAGGAGGCCTCACACTCTATTTGTCTGGAGTTATTGAATGGCAAAGCACCATGGGGTGATATCATTTGATCTAATTGAATGGCTGCTGGACAAAGCTCGTAAAGAGAGTGTGGGGGAGAGAAGAGAGAGAGAGAGAGAGCGAGAGAGGGCAGAGCTAGGTAAGCCAAGCTATATAATCAGAAACCTGGAGCCATCCACCCTCCATCCATCCATCCCTCCATCCATCCCTCCTTCCACCCTTCATCCATCCCTCCATCCATTCCTCCATCCATCCCTCCATCCATCCCTCCATCCATTCCTCCATCCATCCATCCCTCCATCCATCCCTCCATCCATTCCTCCGTCCATCCCTCCATCCATGCCTCCATCCAATTCCCTACATCCATCGATCCATCCATCCGTCCATCCCTCTATCCATCCATGCCTCCATCCCATCCCTATATCCATCCATCCATCCATCCATGCCTCCATCCCATTCCTACATCCATCCATCCCTCCATCCATCCATCCCTCCATCCATCCCTCCATCAATCCCTACATCCATCCCTCCATCCATCTCTACATCCCCCATCCCATGCTAAATGGATTACAGACATTTCTAAACATTTTATGTAATGAGTTGTTTTTACGAGCAGCAAATTCAATACAGAGATCTCAGGTATATTAGAACCAGAAAATGCAATACAAAAGAACTGGGAGCAGGGGGAGTAGGGGGAGCCTCGGCTCCGATAATTCAATACTGGCTAGGGAGCAGCAGGCTGGCCATCCCAGCATCAGCAAATTCAATCCTGGGGAGGCGAGGAGGAGGTGAAGGGGCTGGGGCTAAGCCTGTCTAAGGGGACTGATGGATGGGAGGCTTTCCAGAGCAGACTGCCGAGCCGTGGAGCATGTAGCGTAGTCCTAATGCAGGGGGAGTGGAAAGCTCTGAGGCTCCAGACCTCAGGCCCCAGAGGAGTACCGGCAGCAGGCAGAAAAAGAGCTGATGACTGGGGAGCTGGGGGAGAGGACACCGCAGGGTCACTGTGACCCTTGAAACACTGTGGATCTGAGATGAGCCCCGGGTGTCAAGGTCGGTCTGTCTATCTGTCTGTACGTATGCACCCCCAGACCCAGGCCCAACCAGACCAGACCTGTGTCTACTGTTGTCACTGGATCGTTCAGCAGTGAAACACTCAGATCACATGGTCATAATAACCCCAGAGCCCACTGCTAATACACAAGGTCAGCCACAGAATGGAAACATCCGGCGAGGTTGGGCACTGTGGAATGATTTAAATTGATTGTGGTCGGGGACACAGTGTAAGTGGAGCGGGTACAGTACAAAAGGAATGCACCGGTCTCAGGGGACGGAGACAAAGACAATGTCTGCGCCCCTGCTGAAAAAACCCAGCATAGATCAGCATACATTTCAAGCTGGTCCATGCTGGTCTATGCTGGTCAAGCTGGTCTGTGCTGGTCAAGCTGGTCAGTGCTGGTCAGATGCTGGTCATGCTGGTCAAGCTGGTTATGCTGACAGACCAGCCTTTGTTGTGTTTTCCCTAGTGACCAGCCTTCGCTGTGTTTTTGATGGTGACCAGCATTCTCTGTGTTTTTGCTGGTGACCAGCCTTCGCTGTGTTTTTGATGGTGACCAGCCTTCGCTGTGTTTTTGATGGTGACCAGCCTTCGCTGTGTTTTGGACACTGGTGACACTCGTTCTAACCCTGGCAGTCATTCTGAATGCAGATTGTGGATGAATACAAGGGAACATTTTGGGATATCCCCAGTCAGGCTGGATTGCAAAAGGAATTAGACATCACTTTGCAAGCCAGCATAATGTGACTTGCTGCTTGTTTTGCATGTGGCCTGCATATTCTGGTGACCAGATTATGTGTCCAAAACACAGCAAAGGATGGTCACCAGCAAAGAAATCAACGAAGACTGGTCATCAGCAAAATCACAGCGAAGGCTGGTCACCAGCGAAAACATAGCGAAGGCTTGTCACCAGCAAAGAAATAAACGAAGGCTGGTCACCAGCAAAATCACAGCAAAGACTAGTCACCAGCGAAAACACAACGAAGGCTGGTCACCAGCGAATACACAGTGAAGGATGGTCACCAGCGAAATCACAGCAAAAGCTGTTCACCAGCGAAAATACAGTAAAGGCTGGTCACCAGCAAATAAATAAACGAAGGCTGGTCACCAGCAAAATCACAGTGATGGCTGGTCACCAGCAAAAACACAGCGAATTATGGTCACCAGCGAAAACACAACGAAGGCTGGTCACCAGCGAAAACACAGCGAAGGATGGTCACCAGCGAAAACACAGCGAAGGATGGTCACCAGCAAAGAAATAAACGAAGGCTGGTCACCAGCAAAATCACAGCAAAGGCTGGTGACCAGCGAAAACACAGCGAATGATGGTCACCAGCGAAAACACAGCGAAGGCTGGTCACCAGTGAAAACACAACGAAGGCCGGTCACCAGCAAAAACACAGCGAAGGCTGGTCACCAGCAAAAACACAACAAAGGCTGGTCACCAGCCAATGCCGGTCTATGCTGTTTTTTTCAGCAGGGGCTTCAGACTGCCCCGGAGGTTTATTGGTAAAGAACTCCAGTGAGCTGGCATGCCATCGCCCTGGCGACCGGAGAGGCCCACCCAATCAATCATCAAACAACAAGGGTTGCCAGGGTTGCCAGGGTTTGTTGACAACAATGACAACAGTGTGTTTACACATGGTGTGAGAAGGAACATCATGTTTTTTTTGTAGGAAGTCAGAGCTCATAAAGTTGTGCCTTGTGGCGTTAATTGGGCCGTAATGATTATAAGCATGAAACAATGGAGAGGTAACCACTCATTATGGAATAATGATATGTTCTGAGATGGATCCTGTTTCTACTCAGCCCCTTGGTGGCATTTCACATTGGTTGACTCATATAATCCTCATATACTCACAGAGTCCGCAGCTTGGGCATGTGGTTGAAGCTGGACAGAGGGATGAGGGTGATGTTGTTGTTGTTAAGGGTACTGCAAAAGAAAAGAGACAGTGCATTTAGAAAAAAATTCCATAATACACAAATACTCTAGTTTCACAAGTAGAAAAAGTATGTTTCACAAGTAGAAAAACAGAAAAAGACCTTTGAGAGAAGGCAGAGGACTAAGAAAGAAACACACTGATTGAAAGAGAAAAAAACACAAGTAATGGACAAGGTCAGGGAGGGAGGGAGGGAGGGAGGGAGAGATGGAGAAGGCAGCAGTAATTGCGGACGGCAGTTATCTTCCCTTTCTTAACTGTGATTAGTGCTACTTAGCTGACTTAATCTTGTAATATAGCCATCCCACCCCTCCGTCACTACCTAACCCCCTCCACCTCCTTCCACCTCCCCATCCCCTCTGCACCACCTCTCCGGGAAGGCCAAATGTGTGCCTGTTATTTCTCAATTTGGGACTTTAATGGTTCCCACTCTGTTCGGTAGTTAGAAACATAAAGTGATGAATCCTGTCGGCAAGACGGCAGAGGGAGCGGAGCGGAGCAGAGGGTCATTTTAAACAGTATTTTACTGTGTTCAGGGGTCCTACTGTACTATTACAGATAATGAGTGGATTAGGGCAGACTAGAGATGGTGCTGATCACAGCAGATCCTCAATGTTGAGTGGACGGACTGACCCGCTGGTTTTACAGTTCATGCATGTTTTAGGAAAGTGGTGTGAGTGCCAGGCAGCGGCCACTGGTGTGACGCCATGTATGAACTCTCATTGTAACAGGCTAATTCAAACTGAATAGCCCCATAAAGGAGAGATGGGGAAGATGGATATGACCACAACGCAGCTCGGTTTAATATATCTGTGATCAGACTTAATTCGAACCATCCAGGCAACAGCAATGCTCGCAAAATAACTAGGGCTGCATGAAAAAAAGCGGGAAAATCCCTTAAAATAAAACATACTTGTGGAATTTTAAGTTATGTTTTAATATTTATTTTGGAAGCAATCAGCAGGGGGAACACTTTATTAAGAACGAGGGGGGAAAAGGCAACAAAATGGCATGAAAATGATTGCTATTCCACAATTAAATTATATATACGGGGCGGAATCACCCTTGTCAGTGCTGACCAAATCGACAGTTCTAGTGAGGAGAGTAACTCTATCCCCATTGTCAAGGCAACTGTGGCTCTGAGGCTTATCTGGCTTAGAACTACTGTTGGGTCTCTGCCAGAGTGGAGAGATGGAGGGACGGAAGAAGAGAGAGAGAGAGAGGGAAGGAGAGAGAGGGAAGGAGAGAGAGGGAGGGACAGAGACGGAGGAGAGAGCGAGAGAGAGTGATTGTGAAAGAGAGAGAGAGAAATGGGCCAGGGATGGGTCTGGCTGGGACTAAGGGGGCAACACCCTGGTAAAACCCTGTAATACTGGGACTAAGGGGGCAACGCCCTGGTAAAACCCTGTAATACTGGGACTAAGGGGGCAACGTCCTGGTAAAACCCTGTAATACTGGGACTAAGGGGGCAACGCCCTGGTAAAACCCTGTAATACTGGGACTAAGGGGGCAACGCCCTGGTAAAACCCCTGTAATACTGGGACTAAGGGGGCAACGCCCTGGAAAAACCCTGTAATACTGGGACTAAGGGGCAACGCCTGGTAAAACCCTGTAATACTGGGACTAAAGGGGCAACGTCCTGGTAAAACCCTGTAATACTGGGACTAAGGGGGCAACGCCCTGGTAAAACCCTGTAATACAGGGACTAAGGGGGCAACGCCCTGGTAAAACCCTGTAATACTGGGACTAAGGGGGCAACGCCCTGGTAAAACCCTGTAATACTGGGACTAAGGGGGCAACGTCCTGGTAAAACCCTGTAATACTGGGACTAAGGGGGCAACGTCCTGGTAAAACCCTGTAATACTGGGACTAAGGGGGCAACGCCCTGGTAAAACCCTGTAATACTGGGACTAAGGGGTCAACGCCCTGGAAAAACCCTGTAATACTGGGACTAAGGGGGCAACGCCCTGGTAAAACCCTGTAATACTGGGACTAAAGGGGCAACGTCCTGGTAAAACCCTGTAATACTGGGACTAAGGGGGCAACATCCTGAGTGGCGCAGTGGTCTAAGGCACTGCATCGCAGTGCTAACTGTGCCACTAGAGATCCTGGTTCGAATCCAGGCTCTGTCGCAGCCGGCCGCGACCGGGAGACTCATGGGCGGCGCACAATTGGCCCAGCGTCGTCCAGGGTAGGGGAGGGAATGGCCGGCAGGGATGTAGCTCAGTTGATAGAGCATGGCGTTTGCAACGCCAGGGTTATGGGTTCGATTCCCACGGGGGGCCAGTATAAAAAAAATATGTATTCACTAACTGTAAGTCGCTCTGGATAAGAGCGTCTGCTAAATGACTAAAATGTAAATGTAATGTAAAACCCTGTAATACTGGGACTAAAGGGGCAACGTCCTGGTAAAACCCTGTAATACTGGGACTAAGGGGGCAACGCCCTGGTAAAACCCTGTAATACAGGGACTAAGGGGACAACGCCCTGGTAAAACCCTGTAATACTGGGACTAAGGGGGCAACGTCCTGGTAAAACCCTGTAATACTGGGACTAAGGGGGCAACGTCCTGGTAAAACCCTGTAATACTGGGACTAAGGGGGCAACGCCCTGGTAAAACCCTGTAATACTGGGACTAAGGGGGCAACGCCCTGGTAAAACCCTGTAATACTGGGACTAAAGGGGCAACACACTGGAAAAACCCTGTAATAAAGGGACTAAGGGGGCAACGCCCTGGTAAAACCCTGTAATACTGGGACTAAAGGGGCAACGTCCTGGTAAAACCCTGTAATACTGGGACTAAGGGGGCAACGCCCTGGTAAAACCCTGTAATACTGGGACTAAGGGGGCAACGCCCTGGTAAAACCCTGTAATACTGGGACTAAGGGGGCAACGCCCTGGTAAAACCCTGTAATACAGGGACTAAGGGGGCAACGCCCTGGTAAAACCCTGTAATACTGGGACTAAGGGGGCAACACCCTGGTAAAACCCTGTAATACTGGGACTAAAGGGGCAACGCCCTGGAAAAACCCTGTAATACAGGGACTAAGGGGGCAACGCCCTGGTAAAACCCTGTAATACTGGGACTAAGGGGGCAACACCCTGGTAAAACCCTGTAATACTTGGACTAAAGGGGCAACGCCCTGGTAAAACCCTGTAATACTGGGACTAAAGGGGCAACGCCCTGGTAAAACCCTGTAATACTGGGACTAAGGGGGCAACGCCCTGGTAAAACCCTGTAATACTGGGACTAAGGGGGCAACGCCCTGGTAAAACCCTGTAATACAGGGACTAAGGGGGCAACGCCCTGGGAAAACCCTGTAATTCTGGGACTAAGGGGGCAACGTCCTGGAAAAACCCTGTAATACTGGGACTAAGGGGGCAACACCCTGGAAATCCCCTGTAATACTGGGACTAAGGGGGCAACGTCCTGGTAAAACCCTGTAATACTGGGACTAAGGGGGCAACGTCCTGGTAAAACCCTGTAATACTGGGACTAAGGGGGCAACACCCTGGAAGAACCCTGTAATACTGGGACTAAGGGGGCAACACCCTAGGAAAATGCTTTTATACTGAACCATCTGCAGTGGAAAATTTACCCTGCACAGGACGGCCACTCACATATCTCTCCCTCTTTCCTCCTTCCCCCACTGGGCAGAGATAGATTTTCCAAGGAGTGCTAGGGAGCTTGGTGGAACATTAAGTTATTAACAGGCAGTGGCGTGTATTCATGGATGCCAAGGGAAGCCAGGCATCCCCAAATAATTGACCAAGAAAAAAAGAAAAAAAGAAAAAATAATGTATCTTTCGTCTCTCTGTGTTTCATCATTTTCCTTCAATTCGCAAGAGGCTGAATGTATCTCACCGGAGAAAGCATCTGTGCGAGCGAATCAGCGGCCCTTTGTCTCTGTATGTGTAGGCCATCTACCTGATTCTGTCTGGTCAAAAAGAGTATGACATTGTTGCCGCCCGTAGCATTGAATACAAGAGAAGTCAGAGAGCATTTGGCCTCCCTTGATAAAAAAAGTATAAAATAATAGCCAATCAGCGTTGAGCTAAACTGAGTGAGCTCAACTGTGAATGGTCCTGGTGCACCAAGACAGTTTGGATTTGGCTTCACTCCAATCACATCACATCGAGAGCAATACGTCATTGACTGAAACAACTTGAATTGTTGTATCTTGATGTGTTGTTGTCCTCCGGTGGCTAGCTTGCTAGCTAGTTAAAATTGGCCCTTTTCTAAATTAACCATGGATGGCGACAGGGATTTGGACTTGTGGTTTTACTTAATTCTTTGTACGGGCCAATGATTATATTGCTGATTCTGATCCAACCACAAATTCATACATTGTGCCTGTGGCTTGAGAGGATGGAAGTTCAATACGTAGCTAGATATAGAAGGCTAATGTTAACTAGCTAACGTTGCCCATTAATGGAAGTTAGGCTAGTGAGCAAGCGTTTGAGCCAGGTAGCCTAGGACAACAAAAAATAAAAGCGTTTACAGTATGACAGAGTGATAGACCGTTTTGTCAACATGAAAGAGGAAGATGGCATTGGCGTAGGGTGAGTCAACTTGCACGACCGCACGCACACACGCACAGACATGTTGTAGTTGAAATGGTAATGGAATAGTGGAGGCAGCTCCTGTTTTCTTTAAGACTTGCGGTAACTCTCAGTGGTTCTAAATCAATAGTTGTTTAGTAGTCTGAAACATTACATTGCTTGACCATGCTGTAGATCATGTAACTGTTTGTTACATGCAATATGCTTTGTGGACTTCACTGTACAGAGGTTGCTCTCCGGTTTTGTGATTAAACAAATGTGTGTTTGAATTTATTCTGGCCACTGTGTCTTCTTATTGTCTCGGCCTTAGGCCTATATATCACGGTGTCATGGCATATGAACTAACAGGTTATAGAGCAAACAATGCAACTATCACAACACATAGGTGGTAATATGGTTTTCTTTTCCTGGCTTGGCTTCCTCAGTGATTTTATCCACGCACCCCTGCTGTTAACAGACTAAAGAACAAAAGATAGTGTGATTGTTTCATCCTCGGTGGGGCTGAAATGTACTGAGGGATGGAAACACACACAAACGAGCACACACGCACACACGCACACACACACACACACACACACGCACGCACACACACACACAAACACAGCTGTCATGATAAAGAGGAAACAGAAACCCCTAAGGAGTTAGCGGCGCTTGGCTACATCCATATTTCAACATGGTCGTTTTTTTAAACGGTCTGGTCCTAGAGGGCATTTTGCCAAACGATTCACATTAGATTGGATTTGCTGAGGCCCCTTGCAATTTGTCTTGATTTCAGTAATCACACAGCCATGATAGAACTTCTCCAATATGTAGACTACAGTGTCAGTTTCTCAATCACACATAATGGCTCTTTCAAGATCTTTGTCTGCCTAGTTAAAACCCACTAACCTTCAGATCTCATAGGAGAACGTTATAAAATGGCTTTATGGATAAATATGATCAATTCCAAGGCCTGCTCTGTTACAGCTGACATTAGCCTCTCAGGCTGGGTAATGGCGTGTCTGTCTGTCACAGGGGGACATGTCGTGTGTTGTATAGTCTTTATAGTGCTGCAGTGCTGTATGGGACCTCTCCTCTTTCTCTCTGTCCCCAGTCAGCCAGGCAGGCAGTGATGAGCTGAGTCTTTAAGAGAAGCCCATGAGGGAGATGCTATCTCCTGTTGTCTGTTGCAGAGGGCCTGCAGAGTCACTGCCTTCGCCGTCAACCTCTCTCTCTCTCTCTCTCTCTCGCATTCTCTCTCTCTCTCTCTCTCTCTCTCGCACGCTCTCTCTCTCTCTCTCTCTCTCTCTCTCTCTCTCTCTCTCTCTCTCTCTCTCTCTCTCTCTCTCTCTCTTTCTCTCTCTCTCTCCATCTCTCAAGGTCCTCATTTAGAGAGGCAGTCAGTTTGTTTGTACCAATCTCTTTTATTCAGCTTTTTACGCATTGTTTTTTTCTTTCCCTGCTTTGAATCTGCACAGCATGAATTAGCTTGAGCTACATGTATGTCTTCGCTGAATAAAACACTACTGAACCACTGCTTCTTAATGAAAGCAGGGAATGTCTCTGACATAGTACAATACTGCAGGAAGACAATGGCATGTATTTGTCTCCATTATGGTGCTTTAATGGAATGGGATCGATAGTATATCCACAGTTATAACTCACTGTGTAGCGAAGCAATATTACTTTATGATTTTATTTACAGTTCTATCGATGTCCTGGTCAATATAATTATTCTGCTATTAACCGCCCCATCACTTCTCCTTAAAACAGTGACATGCTCTGTCCAAGGTACGGGCACTGAGATTTTCATTTCTGTACAATTTCTTGATTTGCTCTCTGCTATGCAAACAGATTTCCCACAGTTGCAAAAAGGCCTACTTTGAGTTCTTGAGTGCTCTCTGCCTCTCTACAGACCCTCATTAAGGCTTTTTGGAGAGGGCCCCTGGATACTTCACTTTTAATAGAGGGAAGACTGCTTGGAGCCAGGGATCAGCTGAAACCAGAGAGGGGGCTGGGGCTGCAGTGGAAATGGGAGGGTCGGGCTGGTAGGTAAGACAGGGCTGGGGATAGAGCAGAGAGGGGAGGGTCGGGCTGGTGGGTAAGACAGGGCTGGGGCTAGAGCAGAGAGGGGAGGGTCGGGCTGGTGGGTAAGACAGGGCTGGGGCTAGAGCAGAGAGGGGAGGGTCGGGCTGGTGGGTAAGACAGGGCTGGGGATGGAGGAGAGTGGGGAGTCAGGGAGTAAGTGGGAGGGAAAGGCTGGAGGAGAGAGGGGAGGCAGGGGGAGTGAGTGGGAGGGAAGGGCTGGAGGAGAGAGGGGAGGCAGGGGGGAGTGAGTGGGAGGGAAGGGCTGGAGGAGAGAGGGGGAGGCAGGGGGAGTGAGTGGGAGGGAAGGGCTGGAGGAGAGAGGGGAGGCAGGGGGAGTGAGTGGGAGGGAAGGGCTGGAGGAGAGAGGGGAGGCAGGGGGGAGTGAGTGGGAGGGAAGGGGCTGGAGGAGAGAGGGAGGCAGGGGGAGTGAGTGGGAGGGAAGGGCTGTAGGAGAGAGGGGAGGCAGGGGGAGTGAGTGGGAGGGAAAGGCTGGAGGAGAGAGGGGAGGCAGGGGGGAGTGAGTGGGAGGGAAGGGCTGGAGGAGAGAGGGGAGGCAGGGGGAGTGAGTGGGAGGGAAGGGCTGGAGGAGAGAGGGGAGGCAGGGGGAGTGAGTGGGAGGGAAGGGCTGGAGGAGAGAGGGGAGGCAGGGGAGTGAGTGGGAGGGAAGGGCTGGAGGAGAGAGGGGAGGCAGGGGAGTGAGTGGGAGGGAAGGGGCTGGAGGAGAGAGGGGAGGCAGGGGGAGTGAGTGGGAGGGAAGGGCTGGAGGAGAGAGGGGAGGCAGGGGGAGTGAGTGGGAGGGAAGGGCTGGAGGAGAGAGGGGAGGCAGGGGGAGTGAGTGGGAGGGAAGGGCTGGAGGAGAGAGGGGAGGCAGGGGGAGTGAGAGGGAGGGAAGGGCTGGAGGAGAGAGGGGAGGCAGGGGGGAGTGAGGGAGGGAAGGGCTGGAGGAGAGAGGGGAGGCAGGGGGAGTGAGTGGGAGGGAAGGGCTGGAGGAGAGAGGGGAGGCAGGGGAGTGAGTGGGAGGGAAGGGCTGGAGGAGAGAGGGGAGGCAGGGGGAGTGAGTGGGAGGGAAGGGCTGGAGGAGAGAGGGGAGGCAGGGGGAGTGAGTGGGAGGGAAGGGCTGGAGGAGAGAGGGGAGGCAGGGGGAGTGAGTGGGAGGGAAGGGCTGGAGGAGAGCATACAGCTCAGTGGAGTTGACTCTGTCACAGAGCCTCACAGAGGCTTGAAATCAAAGCCTGAGAGACATGCAATGTGACATGACTGTGTAATCAGCATTAGCAGCACACTGCTCTGCCATTGTGGGTGTGTGAGTGTGTGTGAGCACATGTGTTCCATGGTGGAAATGTCACATCTCACAGGTAGGGAAGGAAGGCATCACGGGTCTCAGGAGAGGAGAGGAGAGCCACACACACAGATGGAACCTGGGAGAGGGGGGAGGCAGGGGGAGGGAGGGGGGAGGAATGGGGCTTTAGTGAGGCTGATTTAAGAGTCCCGCTCCATCCCAGGGATGACCAGAGTGAATTCCCTCTCTCTCTTCATCTTCATCACCTCACTAAGCCCTCACTATAGACAATGTGAGTGTGTGTGTATGTGTGTGTGTGTGTGTGATGGAGTGTGTGATGGAGTGTGTGATGGAGTGTGTGATGGAGTGTGTGTGTAGAGGGTCTGCTTTAATAAAGCCTTGAGTGTTTGAACCATGCAATGTGCAGGTTCCGTCTGTGTGTGTGGCTCTCCTCTCCTCTCCTGAGACCCGTGATGCCTTCCTTCCCTACCTGTGAGATGTGACATTTCCACCATGGAACACTGGGAAAATTCACCACCACCAGGCCAGGCGGCAACGCAATAGCCAATGGCGAGGCCGCGGGAGAAGAAGTGTTGAGGCGGCCGTGGAGTTTACAGAACCAGCCTGGAGTTTTGGGTCCTTGATGTCAAAACAAATTAGGCCATCGTAACTCATCCACTACTTGTTGCTGCGTGACGGAATCCATCCGAAACGGATGGAAATGTTTGCCTTTGTTCTGCTTAGCGTGGAGGGTTCAGCTAAATGTTTGTCTTTGTTCTGCTTAGCGTGGAGGGTTCGGCTAAATGTTTGTCTTTGTTCTGCTTAGCGTGGAGGGTTCAGCTAAATGTTTGTCTTTGTTCTGCTTAGCGTGGAGGGTTCAGCTAAATGTTTGCCTTTGTTCTGCTTAGCGTGGAGTTTTCAGCTAAATGTTTGCCTTTGTTCTGCTTAGCGTGGAGGGTTCAGCTAAATGTTTGCCTTTGTTCTGCTTAGCGTGGAGGGTTCAGCCAAATGTTTGCCTTTGTTCTGCTTAGCGTGGAGGGTTCAGCTAAATGTTTGTCTTTGTTCTGCTTAGCGTGGAGGGTTCAGCTAAATGTTTGTCTTTGTTCTGCTTAACGTGGAGGGTTCAGCTAAATGTTTGTCTTTGTTCTGCTTAGCGTGGAGGGTTCGGCTAAATGTTTGTCTTTGTTCTGCTTAGCGTGGAGGGTTCAGCTAAATGTTTGTCTTTGTTCTGCTTAGCGTGGAGGGTTCAGCTAAATGTTTGCCTTTGTTCTGCTTAGCGTGGAGTTTTCAGCTAAATGTTTGCCTTTGTTCTGCTTAGCGTGGAGGGTTCAGCTAAATGTTTGCCTTTGTTCTGCTTAGCATGGAGGGTTCAGCTAAATGTTTGCCTTTGTTCTGCTTAGCGTGGAGGGTTCAGCCAAATGTTTGCCTTTGTTCTGCTTAGCGTGGAGGGTTCAGCTAAATGTTTGTCTTTGTTCTGCTTAGCGTGGAGGGTTCATCTAAATGTTTGCCTTTGTTCTGCTTAGCGTGGAGGGTTCAGCTAAATGTTTGCCTTTGTTCTGCTTAGCGTGGAGGGTTCAGCCAAATGTTTGCCTTTGTTCTGCTTAGCGTGGAGGGTTCAGCTAAATGTTTGCCTTTGTTCTGCTTAGCGTGGAGCTGTTCAGCTAAATGTTTGTCTTTGTTCTGTTTAGCGTGGAGGGTTCAGCTAAATGTTTGTCTTTGTTCTGCTTAACGTGGAGGGTTTAGCTAAAGCACACAGACGCAATCAGATGTTATTTTCCTAATTGAAATAAACCTGCCGAGGCTAAACAGAGAAATAACATCTACAGCTCTAAATCCATGTGGGTTGTGTCTAAGTGAGGGCTTATGAGAGAAAAATGACAACAGTAAGGCCCTTGACATTTGCACATTGAAACACCAGCGATGTTATCCAATAGAGACACGCTTTATGGCTTCGGAAAATGAAATCTGCAAATCTGCAACGGAGAAAGGAGGGGAGAGGAGGGGAGACAAGAGAAGGGGGAGGGGGAGGGGGAGGAGAAAAATAGCGGATGAGGAGGAGTCAGGTTTAGGTTATGTAGAAGATGGAGGGTACTTAGTAGCAGCCAGACACATGCTGCAGCCAGAGGGACAGGTAGGACGGACATACAGACAGAGAGAGAGAAAGAGAGAGACATGAGTACCGAGCCATTGATGAGGCCATTACAGCTTAAATGAGGACAGATTTAATCTAAACTGTTCCCTTCCCTTTTTGTCCTCGCGCCCAGGAGCGAGTGATGGGGTTTGGCTCTGCTGGGACACGGTGGGTCGGTCCTCTCTCAGCCCATCTCTGGCTCAGTCACACTTCCCAACCTCCCAGTGATATCGCAAGGGGCAGAGAGTATGGTGGCAAGGCAATTTCCTGTGCTCAAAAGTGCTGTTTGCGAGCTAATGACAGCCCCCCCCCCAACACCCCTTATTCTAATCCATCCTACTCTTACCCTGTTTCAGTGTCTCTCTCTTTCTCCCTCTCTCTCTGTCTCTTGCACTTTCTTTCTCTCTCTCTGTCTCTCTCTTTGTCTCTCTCCATCTCTCTCTCACTCTCTGTCTCTCTCTATCTCACCCACTCTCTCTCTCTCTCTCTCTCTCTCTCTCTCTCTCTCTCTCTCTCTCTCTTTCACGCTCTCTCTCTCTGTCTGTCTGTCTGTCTGTCTCTCTCTCTCTCTCTCTCTCTTTGTCTCTCTCTGTCTCTCTCTCACTCTCTCTGTCTCTCCCCCTCTCTCCCTCTCTCTCTACTCTGTCTCTCCCCACTCTCTCCCTCTCTCTTCTCTCTCTCACGCTGTCTCTCCCCCTCTCTCTTCTCTCCCTCTATCTACTCTGTCTCTCCCCCTCTCTCTTCTCTCTCTCTCAATCTACTCTCCCTCTCCCTCCTCTCTCCATCTCTCTTCTCTGTCTCTCCCCCTCTCTCTTCTCTCTCTCTCAATCTACTCTCCCTCTCCCTCCTCTCTCCATCTCTCTTCTCTGTCTCTCTCCCTCTCTCTTCTCTCCCTCTATCTACTCTGTCTCCCCCCCTCTCTATTCTCTCTCTCTCTACTCTCTCTCCCCCTCTCTCTTCTCTCCCTCTATCTACTCCCCCTCTCCCCCCTCTCTCCCTCTCTCTTCTCTCCCTCTCTCACTGGGTTATCTGCTCCTCTGTGAGCTATGACTGGGCCTCCCTCTCCCTGGCAGCAGAAAAGCATAAATCATGATGAAACATCAGCAGTGTTTATGACATAGGCGACAGTGAGGTCAGAGACGATACGGACCGAGGGGCAAGGGGACCACGACTGGGTCAGGTCACATCAATTCCCTGGAAACGCCAACTCTCGCTTCAAAATGGTACAGCTGACTGATTTAACTAGCATGTAAAGACCAGCCAAACCAAAAGCACCGAATAGCAAAACATATTTTTGACCCGGTCCATGTGCAAAACATATATATAATAGAAAATATCACCACAAAAAAACACAGTTTTCTAAACACCCACACGTTTCGCCCTAGACTGCTCTGGAACAAAAATGCAGCCACAAAAATACGATAGTTTCTGGTGATCACAACAACTCAGGGAAAATGTATAACATGACAGGACTCCTCCGCTTCACCCAGTAAACCATGCTAACACACTGCATATAACATGACAGGACTACTCCGCTTCATCCACTAAACCATGGTCATCTGTATCCTCAAAAGGAAAGAATGCATTTGGACTAAAATGTAAATGTAAATGTAAAATACCAGTAATAAAACAGAATGCAGTGTCAAACAAGCCTGGTGAATCACAGTGTTAACACAAGGAGTCTATGTCTCCATTCAAATGGTTATGGAGTAACTAACTCACTCTAGTTGGAATACAGAGGTCCCAGCCAACCTGTCAGGAAAATGCAGAGTGCACACACTGACAAATGACAGTGTTTGGCATGGACCAGGGGAGGGGGTGTCGTTTGTGGTAATATAAAAACTTGGGATCTCTCTTTTCTTATCAATGTGTGATGAGGTGGAAGTAACCTTGAGATACTGTAGCGTGGAAATGTCTCAGCTGCACTTCCACTCATAGAATTTTCTGTACAAAAAGTGGTCATAAAATATGCAACACTCTTCTCTGGAGAGAGCAGCAGGAGGGGGGAAGATGGAAGATGGCCATGCGCCACTCTGGTAAAAACACGAGGGTTTCCAAAGACAACCTGCAGGCAAGTCTGCAATGCTCTTTGGCTTCTCAAAGAGCATTTCAGACTTGATTAGATTTGTGACAGCTTTAACCAATGCTTTAAAACTTTATACCCCCAAATGTACCAATCAAATATAATTGATATCATACTATAATTCATATTTTATCATGATAGTTTCTAGTTCTCACTAGTATAATTTGACTCTCTCAGTTAAGAAATTATAAATAACATTTAGCACCAGTAAATTAAGGGGAACATTTGCTTGAACAGTGTTCTAATACAATGCTAGTATTTTGATCCAATCAAATGTGAAAATCAGATTTTTGTCAAACACAATTCATCTGCCTGGTGTAACTCACATTTGACAAGTATCTTCAAGGAGATCTTGAGATAAAAAGCTGAATTTATTATAATCAAATGTCCTTAGAGCTGAAACCGTCCTATGAATACTAATCAAAGAATCAGTGGCATATTAGCCTATCCATCCCCTCCACCCAACCATCCCCTCCACCCAACCATCCCCTCCACCCATCTATCCCCTCCACCCATCTATCCCCTCCACCCATCCATCCCCTCCACCCATCTATCCCCTCCACCCATCCATCCCCTCCACCCATCTATCCCCTCCACCCATCTATCCCCTCCACCCATCCATCCCCTCCACCCAACCATCCCCTCCGCCCATCCATCCCCTCCACCCATCTATCCCCTCCGCCCATCTATCCCCTCCACCCATCTATCCCCTCCACCCAACCATCCCCTCCGCCCATCCATCCCATCCATCCCCTCCACCCATCTATCCCCTCCGCCCATCTATCCCCTCCACCCATCTATCCCCTCCACCCATCCATCCCCCCACCAAGTTGTATGTTGGCCCACCATGCAGTGTGCTCGGCTGGCTCCAGCCCTTTCTCCATCTCATTGAGATGCAAGTCATGCCCAATATGAGAAAATGTCCGAGATAACTTTGAAGTCATTAGTTCAGTCATTACCACAGTTATGTTAAATCCAAATCACAATTCATCACCAGAAAGAGCCAATCGTTTATTTTGTGTTGCTTGGCAAGCGTTAAACTGTATTCAGTCATTTGAAGTCACGGAGTTGCACTCATTATGGAAGCCTATTTAGCATTAGTGCCCTCCACTAAATCAGTTCTTATTCATTAGCAACTTGAGGGAATGCTTAACATCTAACAACGAGCTGACGTAATTGTATAAGTAATTATTCTCAGGAGAAATAAGCTAAGGCTTTTGTATTTGTTATTTTCTATGATCGGAGAGCCAGCCATCTATGCATCAATAGGAACTCTTTCAAATGACTTGTTTATATCTGAAGTCAGATGCAAGTTTAATGAACATTGTGATTAGAAACATCAAATGTGTCTACCACCCCGATTTCTGTTTTCAAAAGGGTATTTGGTCCCAATATGTTGTTGAGATCAAACTACAAAGGAGCACCGATAAAACTGACACTTTTCTTGACAGCTTCAATAAAAACCTGCCCATCTGACTGTGTCTGGGAATTCATTTGGTCAACCAGTTTCCATTTTCATACATAAAAGTTCCACATTTTCTTTGTTGGGTTTTCCATTCCCAGACAAAACATATATTTCCCAATATGCAACAATGTTGTTCTCCACAATATACGTCAAAAACACGGTGGTCTGACAATCTGGAAGAATCTGGAACAGACACGGAGACATTGATCATACATTTGCTTTTCCCTCTTTACCAGAGGCTCTTGTAGAGGGCACCGATAGTTGCCATGCCAGATCAAATAGAAGATTACATTAAAGATACCCAGAAAGGCACAATTTTAGTGCAGTGATACCAGTGATACAGTGATACCAGTGATACCAGTGATACCGTGGCACCAGTGATACAGTGATACCAGTGATACAGTGATACCAGTGATATAGTGTTACCAGCAATACAGTGTTACCAGTGATACCAGTGGTACCATTGATTAAAGTTATACCAGTGATGCCAGTGGTACTAGTGATACCAGTGATACAGTGGCACCAGTGATACAGTGATACCAGTGATACCAGTGACACAGTGGTACCAGTGATACCAGTGATACAGTTGCACCAGTGATACAGTGATACCAGTGATACCAGTGATACCAGTGGTACCAGTGGTACCAGTGATACTAGCGATACCAGTGGTACCAGTGATACCAATAACACCAGTGGTACCAGTGATACCAATAATACCAGTGGTACCAGTGATACCAGTGGTACCAGTGATACCAGTGATGCCAGTGATACCAGTGATGCCAGTGATACAGTGGTATCAGTTTTACAGTGGTACCAGTGATACAGTGATACCAGTGATACAGTGATACCAGTGATACCTGTGGTACCAGTGATACCAGCGATACCAGTGGTACCAGTGATACCAGCGATACCAGTGATACCAATGATACCAGTGGTACCAGTGATACCAGTGATACCTTTTGATCGATAACATGAAATAGAGAGGTTCTCATCTATGAGTTCAATTCAAAGGCTAGAAGATGGCACAAGTACAAATACTCTGGCTATCAGCAGAAATTGACATCTTCTGCTCCATGGACAGGAACCAATTGTAGTTTCAATTCAACAACGTTACACTGGGGAACAGATATAGGGCTGTGCATTAAGACGGATTCAGCTCCAGTATCTATTCAGAAAATGTGTTAGGTACGCTACCATACAATTTAACACTTTGTTTTATATTAAAAGAGAGAAAATTGCTCAAAGAAAAATCCTAATCTACCAAGAGAGCATGACCTAATTAAAATGATGGGTTTCTATCACAGCAATCCCTGCCTGGTGCTCTAGTCCAATTATCTCTGTTTCAGCTGCATGGACATATGGTGGAATTAGCATCTTTAAACAACATGTATTTACATCTTCACATTATCCATGGATGGCCGCTTTTGTAATGGGCTGTGGTCGAGCAGGAGGAAGTGCTGTATTACTAATGAAAATTGAATCCACACACACTGACTTTTACGCCTGGTGTGGTCAGTCAACTCTAACGTCATCTCATCTCCATCATGCCATTTTGTGCTGTGGTCATGAAACCATCACTAGCTGCTCTAAGTGCTGAGGCAAGGCTAGGACAAAGGGAGGAGGACACTCAAAATGAACAGCCAGTCCAGCTGAGGCAGGGCTAGGACAAGGGGAGGAGGACACTCAAAATGAACAGCCAGTCCAGCTGAGGCAGGGCTAGGACAAGGGGAGGAGGACACTCAAAATGAACAGCCAGTCCAGCTGAGGCAGGGCTAGGACAAAGGGAGGAGGACACTCAAAATGAACAGCCAGTCCAGCTGAGGCAGGGCTAGGACAAGGGGAGGAGGACACTCAAAATGAACAGCCAGTCCAATCCAGTCCAGCAGAAGAATCACTGTCGTTCATTCAAGCATTTCCTGCCCTGCCTTTGAGCACGCACCTCATTTAAACCTCACAAACTATAATGTAAAAAAAACGGTCTGCTTTTTTTGCAGGTTTTCTGTAATGGAGGTGAGTGAGACTGACTGTGTGTCTCTCTTGGTCGCAAAATGAGACCTGCTCTAACAGGGAGGATGACAACGGCATTTAGCGCCCTGATGGATGAGCTGATGGATGAGCTGATGGATGAGCTGATGGAGGAGCTGATGGATGAGCTGATGGATGAGCTGATGGATGGCTAGTGTCTGGGAAATGACATCCCTATCTTTCTCACCCAGTTATGTTGTCCTGTCCTGTACTGTCCTGTCTTGTCCTGTGCTGTCCTGTGCTGTCCTGTCCTGTGCTGTGCTGTGCTGTGCTGTGCTGTCCTGTCCTGTCCTGTCCTGTGCTGTCCTGTGCTGTCCTGTGCTGTCCTGTGCTGTGCTGTCCTGTGCTGTCCTGTGCTGTCCTGTCCTGTGCTGTCCTGCCCTGTGCTGTCCTGTCCTGTGCTGTCCTATCATATTCTTAGCAGTTCTAGCTGGGCTTTGCCTTTGCTGGGGCTGGAGACTGGAGGCTGGAGGGCTGGAAGACTGGAGGGCTGGAGAATTGGAGGTGCCCCAAGTGAACCTCTCTGCACCAGGACATCACCGTCTGGGGGGCTGCAGGTGCATGTACCTCCCTCCCCTGAAACCCAGACCAGGCCAGACCAGACTAGACCAGTCCAGACCAGACTCGACTGGACCAGACCGGACCAGACTGGACCAGACCGGACCAGACTGGACCAGACCAGATAGGACCAGACCAGACTGGACCAGATCAGACCAGACCAGACCAGACCAGACCCCCAGTAACACCCTCAGCCTCAGGAAGAGTTTCAGACACCATGCTACAGTACAGCAGCAGCTCAACAGTGTCTGTCTGGTTTACAGTAAACTTGTGGTTTTCCTACTCTGTTCATTCAATGAAGTACGCTATTCCCTGACAAGGTTCTGAATGTTCTTGGTTCTCTAGAGGACATAGTGTATATTACACCACAGTAGATGACTGCAGAAACAATTTTAACAAGCAACAATGCACAGAGAGAGGATGCTTCGAAAAGTGACTAACAAATACAACACCTTGCGATGTGCTAGCTAGCAGCTTAATGTCACAACGCAGCACAGAATGACAATGAGCCTGTGTAAAACTGTGGTGGTCACACAGTCGATACGGAGAATCACAAGGCACATGGCGGACGGACAAACACCTCAGGAGGGTGACATTATCACTGCTGTCGCTGGCAGCATGCACAGGTAGGTACGCCGTTCTACTGCGGCTCACATCCAACACACTTTACCCTTCAAAGACATTCAACAGAAAACACACAGGGAGCAGTAGACAGAAAAATCAAGTGAAACACAGAACGATAGAGAGATAGAGAGATAGAGTTAGAGAGAGAGATAGATAGAGAGATAGAGAGAGAGATAGAGAGAGAGATAGAGAGAGAGAGAGAGTTAGAGAGATAGATAGAGATAGAGAGAGAAATAGAGAGATAAAGAGAGAGATTGAGATAGAGAGATAGAGAGAGAGAGTTAGAGATATAGATAGAGATAGAGAAAGATATATATAGAGAGAGAGAGAAAAGAAGAGAAGAAAGGGAAGAGCAGGAGCGGACCCTGCTGAGGAGAGGAGAGCCGAGGAGAGGAGAGGAGAGGAGAGGAGGACTCACAGTATCTCCAGATCACGGAGGGCTCGGAAGGCTCCATCTTCGATGCAGCTTATGTGGTTGCTGTCCAGTTGCCTGCGGAGGGATGAGAGACAGGAGTCAGCGGCAGGTCTGTCTGCAGACGTGGGGGTTTAGGGTGCTGGGGGGGGTGGGAGCTGCCGGGGGTGGGGGGCTGCAGGAGGAGGAGTGCCGGTGGCTGGGTATGGTGAGGGAGGTGGCTGGGAGGGGCTGAAGGTAGGTAGCTACTAGCTAGCCAGGAAGCGCACAGCACAAACTCAGATCTCAGCCCTCACCTCTGCCTCACCGCAACCTTCCAGGGAAGGAAAGGACCAGCTGGCTAAAGTGGCCTGTCTGGCTGCAGCCTATCACCTCACTCTCAACACTGCCCCGTGAGTGGAGGAGAGAAAGAGAGAGGACTGGAGGGGGGACAGAAGGAGAGTGAACAGAGGCTGGCTATAGCCCACCCCGTCTGTCAGCTCTCTATTAATTACATTTTCTCCCTCCTCCTCCTGTTCTCCCCCTCTTCTTCTCCCCCCTCCTCCTCTTCTTCCCCCCCTCTACTTCTCCCCCCTCCTCTTCTCCCCCTTCTCCTCTTCTCCCTCCTCCTCTTCTCCCCCCTCCTCTTCTTCTCCCTCCTCCTCTTCTCCCTCCTCCTCCTCTTCTCCCTCCTCTTCTTCTCCCCCTCTCCCTTTCTCTTTCTTTTTTGGTGTTTGTCAGAAAGGGAGTAATTTCATTACATTAGAGCACCCAATCCATTACGAGCTTTTACCGACTCTGTCACTGAAACAGTTTCATTAAAGTAGAGGGTTCGTAAATCAGCCCGGGTCACGATGCTGGACTCCCAGATGCTCAGAGCACTTGTTCCTCTTCCTTCTTTTCCTTTTCCTTTAATTTGAAAGCCTAAGTATGCAGCATCCCACCCACCCCCCCGAGCAACCGCCCTTCTCTCCACCCCTCCCCTCCCCACTCTCCTCTCTCTGGCCCACAAAAAGGAGATGGATGGAAGACAAGGCAATTCAAAAGGCAGACATTTAGAACGCTCTCCAGCTCCTTTATCCAGACTCCAAAAGCTTCTGTGACATTTAACCTGTTACAGACACTGTCTGCATCTTCTGCTCTGGGCAACCTCTATTTAACTAGGCAAGTCAGTTAAGATCAAATTCTTATTTACAATGACGGCCTACCCCGGCCAAACTCGGACGACGCAGGGCCAATTGTGTACCGCCCTATGGGACTCCAAATCACGGCCGGACTGTGATACAGCCTGGAATCTAACCAGGGTCTGTAGTGACGCCTCTAGCACTGAGATGCAGTGCCTTAGACCGCTGCGCCACTCGGGAGCCAAGTTTATATGGTCTATAAACAAGACCATAACTCCCCTCCTCTAATATCCTATGCCCATCTCCTTCTCTTCCCCTATCTCTCCATCCCTAATGTTACTTTCCTTTGCTTTCTTTCTCTTTGTTTTCTTCTTATTTCCCTTGGTTCTCTTCTAGTAAAGCAGCTGTTTCCTGACTGGTCGTTCTCTCTTAGCAGAGTAGACCAGCCGTTTGGAAAGCGTCAACAAGAGAGGAAATTAAATAATCTAGGATATTATTTCATTACAATTTGGTTTGAAACATTCACAATGAAAACGACCATCTGTGTAGAATGGAAACAAGCAAAGTTTTGGCATCATATATGCAGATAGGAGAATGACATATTGGAGGCATGCTTGTCATGCTTAATCTAATTTCATGATACGTGTTGTCTTTATTTGAAATGATTTGTTAACTGGTGAATGTATATCATGTGAAGCCTGACAAACCTTAGGGAGGAGGATACTGTGATCAAAGCTTGGTCGTACTTCTGACCCTTTACCTCTAGTTTCCATTTTAGGAAACATATTGAATCCAATATATAGCTGGAAGGAGGCTATGTGTGTGTGTGTGTGTGTGTGTGTGTACAGTATATGTGTGTGTGCGTGTGTGTTTAATTTCCTTCCATCTAACTACGTTGGCCTTTAATCATCCCAGTCATAAGCAGTATTGGCAGTTGGTAGCAGTTTGATGCTTCCACCTTGAGGAATATGAAAAGAGGAGAGAGAGAGAGTAGAGAGAGAGTACAGAGAGATTAGAGAGAGTAGCGAGAGTAGAGAGAGAGAGAGAGAGAGAGAGAGAGAGAGAGAGAGAGAGAGAGAGAGAGAGAGAGAGAGAGAGAGAGAGCTGAGCTGCACTTCCTAACCTGCCAAATGTATGACCATATTAGAGACACATATTTCCCTCAGATTACACAGACCCACAAAGAATTCCAAAACAAATCCAATTTTGATAAACTCCCATATCTATTGGGTGAAATACCACAGTGTTCCATCACAGCAGCATGATTTATTACCTGTTGCCACAAGAAAAAGGCAACCAGTGAAGAACAAACACCATTGTAAATACAATCCATTTTTATGTTAATTTATTTTCCCTTTTGTACTTTAACTATTTGTACATCATTATAAATTGTTTGGTTCGAGCCCTGAATGCTGATTGGCTGAAAGCCGTGGTATATCAGACCATATACCACGGTTATGACAAAACATTGATTTGTACTCTTCTATTGACATTGTTAACCAGTTTATAATAGACACCTTGAGGGTTTGTGGTATATGACCAATATACCTTGGCTAAGGGCTGTATCCAGGCACTCCGCACTGCGTCGTGCGGAAGAACTGCCCTTAGCCGTGGTATATGGGCCATATACCACACCCCCTCAGGCCTTATTGCTTAATTATAACACTGTATGACATTTGAAACTTGTGAGTGTAATGTTTACTGTTAATATTTTATTGATTATTTTACTTTTGTTTTATTATCTATTTCACTTGCTTTGGCAATGTAAACCCCTTTGAATTGAATTGAATTGAATTGAATTGAGAGAGTTGCAAGTTCCAAGAGCAGCTGGGAAAATGACGAGCTTTAGTGTCATATATCATGTTTCAAATGATTTAGGGGAAGAGTACATTTGAGAAAAACAAGTAAGTGAAAGATAAAGAAGAAGAAAACACATCAGAAAACGTTTATCCTCATAACTCAACTGGATAGCTAACAAGCTAACAAGATAACAGTTGTTTACACTTTGCTAGGAAGTTGCTAAGAGAGTTTCTGTCACGCCCTGGCTCTGGGACTCTGTTATGTTGAGCCAGGGTGGGTTGTTTCTATGTGTTTTGTGTGCTAGGTTGTTTATCTAGTTCATTTATTTCTATGTTGGCCGGTGTGGTTCTCAATCAGAGGCAAAGTGAATCAGCTGTTGTTTGTTGTCTCTGATTGGGAACCATACTTAGGTAGCCTGTTTTGCCACAGTGTTTGTGGGATCTTGTTCCGTGTTTGGTTAGTGTCTATTGCCAAGGACGTCACGTATCGTTTTGTTGTTTTGTTCTTGTGATCATTAAAAATAAAAGTATGTTCGCATTCCACGCTGCGCCTTGGTCCACTTCCTCCAGCGGTCGTGACAGAAGATCCCACCATAACTGGACCAAGCAGCGTGTCCACGAGCCAACGCCAGAGAGGACTCTAATGAATATCAACCTCGACTGGGTCAAGCAGCGTGAGGAGGAGAGAGGCTGGACTTTGGAGCAGAGGAGCGAGAGTCTGGCGAGAGCCATGGAGGCCTGGCCCACGGGGAGGAGAGACGCCCAGAACATTTTTAGGGGGGGGGCTCACGCCGTGGACGACGGGGCAGCAGGAGGCCGGGATAGAGTGGTTCAGCGGGTTGGCAAAGGAGGCCGACAGGTTACGGGAGTCATTGGTCACCAGGGGGAAGGAGAATGTAGAGGCACGGCGAGAGGTACTGGGGTGTGTTGCCAGTCCGGTCCGGCCCGTTCCTGATCCCCGCGTAGGGCCAGTGGTGTGTGTCCCCAGTACGGTCCGGCTTGTTCCTGTCCCTCGCACCGAGCCTGTGGTGCGCGTCGCCAGCCCGGTCCGGCATGTTCCTGCCCCTCGCACCAAGCCTGTGGTGCGTGTCGCCAGCCCGGTCCGGCCTGTTCCTGCCCCTCGCACCAAGCCAGTGGTGCGCGTCGCCAGCCCGGTCCGGCCCGTTCCTGCTTCCCGCACCAAGGCAGTGGTGCGCGTCGTCAGCCCGTTTTGGTCCGTTCCTGCTCCCCGCACCAAGCCAGTGGTGCGCCCGTCAGCCCGGGTTCGGCCCGTCCCTGCTCCCCGCACCAAGCCTGTGGTGCGCGTCGTCAGCCCGGTCCGGCCTGTTCCTGCTCCCCGCACCAGCCAGTGGTGCGCTCAGTCAGCCCGGTTCGGCCCGTCCCTGCTCCCCCGCACCAAGCCAATGGTGCGCCGTCGTCAGCCTGGTCCGGCCTGTTCCTGCTCCCCGCACCAAGCCTGTGGTGCGTCGTCGTCAGTCCGGCACAGCCCGTGCCTGGGTCACCGGTGCCTGGTCAGGTACCGGTTAGCTGCTCCACATCGGAGCCTGGAGCGATCCGCTCCACCGATGTCCAGTCCAGATCCAGCCAGCAGGGCCAGACCGGACCAGGGCGCTATGGGGGGTTTGTTGGAGGGTGGGGGTCAAGCCCGGAGCCGGAACCGCCTCCGAGGAGGAATGCCCACCCGGCCCTCCCTGTTCGGTTTATGTTTGGCGCGGTCGCAGTCCGAGCCTTTGGGGGTACTGTCACGCCCTGGCTCTGGGACTCTGTTATGTTGAGCCAGGGTGGGTTTTCTATGTGTTTTGTGTGCTACGTTGTTTATCTAGTTCATTTATTTCTATGTTGGCCGGTGTGGTTCTCAATCAGAGGCAACGTGAATCAGCTGTTGTTTGTTGTCTCTGATTGGGAACCATACTTAGGTAGCCTGTTTTGCCACAGTGTTTGTGGGATCTTGTTCCGTGTTTGGTTAGTGTCTATTGCCAAGGACGTCACGTATCGTTTTGTTGTTTTGTTCGTGTGATCATTAAAAATAAAAGTATGTTCGCATTCCACGCTGCGCCTTGGTCCTCTGTGTTCGACGATAGTGACAGTTTCTAGCTACTGGCTACCTGCTGTTAGCGAAGAAACCTAGCTAACACATAATAAAATAGGGCTATCTTCTACCTTGTCCAAACACAACTGATTGGCTCGAACGCATTAAGAAGGAAAGAAATTCCACAAACAAACTTTTAAGAAGTCACACCTGTTAATTGAAATGCATTCCAGGTGACTACCTCATGAAGCTGGTTGAGAGAATGCCAAGAGTGTGCAAAGCTGTCATCAAGGCAAAGGGTGTCTATTTGAAGAATCTCAAATATAAAATATATCTTGATTTGTTTAACACATTTTTGGTTACTAAATGATTCCATATATGTTATTTCATAGTTTTGATGTCTTCACTATTATTCTACAATGTAAAAATAAAGAATATATATACATATACACTACATGACCAAAAGTATGTGGACACTTGCTTGTCGAACATCTCATTCCAAAATCATGGGCATTATTATGGAGTTGGTTCCCCCTTTGCTGCTATAACAGTCTCCACTCTTCTGGGAACGCTTTTCACTAGATGTTGGAACATTGCTGCGGGGATTTGCTTCCATTCAGCCAGAAGAGCATTAGTGAGGTCGGGCACTGATGTTGGGGCGATTAGGCCTGGCTCGCAGTCGGTATTCCAATTCATCCCAAAGGTGTTCGATGGGGTTGAGGTCAGGGCTCTGTGCAGGCCAGTCAAGTTCTTCCACACCAATATCCACATACTTTTGTATAAATATACAGTATATATCAGTGGAGGCTGGTGGGAGGAACTATAGGAGGACAGGCTCATTGTAATGGCTGTAATGGAATAAATGGAACGGTATCAAATACATCAAATGTATGGAAACCACGTTTGACTCCATTCCAATAATTCCATTCTAGCCATTACAATGAGCCCATCCACTTATAGCTCCTCCCACCAGCCTCCACTGATATACAAAGGTATGTGGAGAACCCCTTCAAATTAGTGGATTCGGCTATTTAAACCACACCTGTTGCTGAAAGGTGTATAAAATTGAGCACACAGCCATGCAATCTTCATAGACAAACATTGGCAGTATACATATATATATATATATATATATATATATATATATATATATATATATTTGGGGGTCACTTAGAAATGTCCTTGTTTTCGAAAGAAAAGCAATTTTTTGGTCCATTAAAATAACATCAAATTGATCAGAAATACAGTGTAGACATTGTTAATGTTGTAAATGGCTATTGCAGCTGGAAACGACTGATTTTTAATGGAATATCTACATAGATGTACAGAGGCCAATTATCAGCAACCATCAGTCCTGTGTTCCAAAGGCACGTTGGAAGTTTATCATTTTAAAAGGCTAATTGATCATTAGAAAACTATTTTGCAATTATGTTAGCACAGCTGAAAACTGTTGTGCTGATTAAAGAAGCAATAAAACTGGCCTTCTTGAGACTAGTTGAGTATCTGGAGCATCAGCAATTGTGGGTTCGATTACAGGCTCAAAATGGCCAGAAACAAATAACTTTCTTCTGAAACTCATCAGTCTATTCTTGTTCTGAGAAATTAAGGCTATTCCATGCGAGAAATTGCCAAGAAACGGAAGATCTCGTACAACGCTGTGTACTACTCCCTTCACAGAACAGCGCAAACTGGCTCTAACCAGAATAGAAAGAGGAGTGGGAGGCCCCGTGCACAACTGAGCAAGAGGACAAATACATTAGAGTGTCTAGTTAGAGAAACAGACGCCTCACAGGTCCTTCATTAAATAGTACCCGCAAAACACCAGTCTCAACGTCAACAGTGTGTCACGCCCTGGCTCTGGGGACACTGTTATGTTGAGCCAGGGTGTGTTAATCTATGTGTTGTGTTTCTATGTCGGGGTTCTAGGTATTGCATTTCTATGTTGGCCAGTGTGGTCCTCAATCAGAGGCAACGAGTGTCAGCTGTGGCTGGTTGTCTCTGATTGGGAACCACATTTAAACAAGCTGTTTGCCCACAGTGGTTGTGGGATCTTGTTTCGAGTTGGTTTGTGTTAGACCGTGAACTGTCACGTTTTCGTTTTTGTTGTTTTGTCGTATAATCGCTAATAAAGAGTATGTTTGCCTGCAACGCTGCGCCTTGGTCCTCATCTCTTAACGACGTTCGTGACACAGTGAAGAGGCGACTCTGGGATGCTGACCTTCTAGGCAGAGTTGCAAAGAAAAAGCCATATCTCAGACTGGCCAATAAAAAGAAAAGATTAAGATGGGCAAAATAACACAGACACTGGACAGAGGAAGATTGGAAAAAAGTGTTATGGACAGACAAATCGAAGTTTGAGGTGTTCGGATCACAAAGAAGAAAATTTGTGAGACGAAGACCAAATGAAAAGATGCTGGAGGAGTGCTTGATGCCATCTGTCAAGCATGGTGGAGGCAATGTGATGGTCTAGGGATGCTTTGGTGGTGGTAAAGTGGTAGATTTGTACATGGTAAAAGGGATCTTGAAGAAGGAAGGCTATCACTCCATTTTGCAACGCCATGCAATACCCTGTGGACGGCGCTTGATTGGAGCCAATTTCCTCCTACAACAGGACAATGACCCAAAGCACAGCTCCAAACTATGCAATAACTATTTAGGGAAGAAGCAGTCAGCTGGTATTCTGTCTATAATGGAGTGGTCAGCACAGTCACCGGATCTCAACCCTATTGAGCTGTTGTGGGAGCAGCTTGACCGTATGGTACGTAAGAAGTGCCCATCAAGCCAATCCAACTTGTGGGAGGTGCTTCAGGAAGCATAGGGTGAAATCTCTTCAGATTACCTTAACAAATTGACAACTAGAATGCCAAAGGTCTGCAAGGCTGTAATTGCTGCAAATTGAGGATTCTTTGACGAAAGCAAAGTTTGAATGACACAATTATTATTTCCATTAAAATCATTATTTCTAACCTTGTCAATGATTACATTTCCAATGCATTTTGCTATATTTCCTATTCAAAATCATTTTATGTATGTTTTCATGGAAAACAAGGAAATGTCTAAGTGACCCCAAACTTTTGAACAGTAGTGTATATATACTGTATACTTACTTACAGCGCATTCGGAAAGTTTTCAGACCCTTTGACTTTTTCCACATTTTGCTCCGTTACTGCCTTATTCTAAAATTGATTAAATAGTTTTTTTCCCTCATCAATCTACACACAAAAGCACATAATGACAAATCAAAAACAGGTTTTTATACATTTTAGCAAATGTATAAAAAAACTAAGCTGAAATATAATATTTACATAAGTATTCAGACCCTTTACTCAGTACTTTGTTGAAGCACCTTTGGCAGCGATTGTAGCTTCGAATCTTCTTGGGTGTGACGCTACAAGCTTGGCACACCTGTATTTGGGGAGTTTCTCCCATTCTTCTCTGCAGATCCTCTCAAGCTCTGTCAGGTTGGATGGGGAGCGTCACTGCACAGCTATTTTCAGGTCTCTCCAGAGATGTTCGATCGGGTTCAATCCGTGCTCTGGCTGGGCCACTCAAGGACATTCAGAGACTTGTTCTGAAGTCACACCTGCGTTGTCTTGGCTGTGTGCTTAGGGTCGTTGTCTTGTTGAAAGGTGAACATTCGCCCCAGTCTGAGGTCCTGAGCGCTCTGGAGCAGGTTTCCATCAAGGATCTCTCTGTACTTTGCTCCGTTCATCTTTCCCTCGATCCTGGCTAGCCTCCCAGTCCCTGCCGCTGAAAAACATCCTCACAGCATGATGCTGCCACCACCCTGCTTTACCGTAGGGATTGTGCCAGGTTTCCTCCAAACGTGACGCTTGGCATTCAGGCCAAAGAGTTCAATCTTGGTTTCATCAGACCAGAGAATCCTGTTTCTCATGGTCTGAGAGTCCTTAGGGGCCTTTTGGCAAACTCCAAGCGGGCTGTCATGTGCCTTTTACTGAGGAGTGACTTCCGTCTGGCCACTTTACCATTAAGGCCTGATTGGTGGAGTGCTGCAGAGATGGTTGTCGTTCTGGAAGGTTCTCCCATCTCCACAGAGGAACTCTGGAGCTCTGTCAGAGTGACCATCGGGTTCTTGGTCACCTCCCTGACCAAGGCCCTTCTCCCCTGATTGCTTAGTTTGGCCGGGCGGCCAGCTCTAGGAAGAGTTGTGGTGGTTCCAAACTTCTTCCATTTGAGAATGATGGAGGCCACTTTGTTCTTGGGGACCTTTCAGTGCTGCCCCAGATCTGTGCCTCGACACAATCCTGTCTTGGAGCTCTACGGCGGTTCCTTCGACATCATGGCTTTGTTTTTGCACTGACATGCACTGTCAACTGTGGGACCTTATACAGACAGGTGTGTGCCTTTTCAAATCATGTCCAATCAATTGAATTTACCACAGGTGGACTCAAATCAAGTTGTAGAAACATATCAAGGATGATCAATGGAAACAGGATGCACCTGAACTCAATTTCGAGTCTCATAGCAAAGGGTCTGAATACTTATGTAAAGAAGGTATTTCTGTTTTTTATTTGTTATAAATTTGCAAAAAAACTGTTTTTTTGCTTTGTCATTATGGGGTATTGTGTGTAGACTGATTTACAATAAGGCAGCTACGTAACAAACTGTGGAAAAAGTCAAAGGGTCTGAATACTTTCTGAATGCACTGTAGATGAAAAGAGATCATTAACTATTAGTTATTAGAATATCCAGGGCTTGTACTACTCTACCTTAGGTCTTAAGACCACAAACCCAGATTTTCTTACCAACACCAAAGGTTAAGACATAATAATACTTATATAAACATGGTGCCGTGGTGATATAGATGCTCAATGTCCTTCAGGCTATAGGGAAATTCGACTTCCATCATTAAAACATAAAAACAGGGCAGGAATGATCACATGGTATAAACAGGAGCTTTCACTGAGCCAAATCAAAAAGGGTAACACCCACATTTGCTTAAAACTCAACACAATCCTTAGTGACAATGTTTTATATATAGGTGCAGTGTATGCTTCTCCCTCAGATTCATCTGACTATGATGATCAGTTTTATGATCATCTCCAGTTTCAGTAATAGAAATAGCCCTGACCAGTTAAGGAACAAAATATGAAAGGAGTTAGTGCATATCTGTCCAGCTTTAGGCCTGTATTTTCTTAATGGCAGAATTAGAGGGGATTCTTTGGGAAGATTGACCTACTGCTCAGCTCTTTGGACCAGTGTTGTTGACTATGCAATCTCAGATTGGACCCCTCCTCCATTAGTACATTCACTGTCAGATGAATGTATTTTTGATACAAAGACTTCTCCACCCAAAGACCACCCAAACAGAGCCCTGTATACTGATTAATCTAAATAAAACGTACAATGGGCCCCTGACAGCACAACACACTTCAACACAGCATTGCACTGCCCAGAAATTACAACCTGTATCACTGATTTATTTTCAAGTACATTCAGCCCAAACCTCCCTGACATAAACTTGGCTGTGAATAAATTAAATTAGATCTATCATAAAGCAGCCACAAAAGGAAATTTATGCAGAAGAAAAAACAGTTATAATTGGAAACCTCAAAAAGAAAAATGGTTTGATGCTGAATGTAATCTCATAATGATTTTTTTTTAGATCTTTATCAAATAGAAAACATCACCAATCACATGATAGAGACGTTCGGCAACAATATTGTGACACAATGAAAGAATACAAACAAAACCTATGATGGAAGAAACAGAAGCATTTTGAGAACACTCTGAAAGAGACTGAAGACTCTATTGATGGATACCAGTTCTGGGAGAAATGGAATGGTCGAAATGGAGAACAGAGGAATGAACTAGCAATTCAAAATGGCTACATTTGGAAAGATCATTTTGAAAGTCTCAATGGAATAATACCATCAGAAGACCTTACTTTAAACCAAACAAATATGCAAGAAAAACTCAGCTCCCTAGAACACACAATTAAAAGCAACCAGAACCCAACTGACTACCAAATTACACAGGCTGAACTTTCAAAGAAAATACAAAGCCTTAATCCTGGAAAGGCATGTGGCCCTGACAGAGCAGGATAAGGAATGAAGAAATACCATGGTTGAACGTGCCCAATGGTACAGCTACCTGGGACTAAAAATCAGTGCCTCTGGTGGATTTGGTCTGGCAGTGAATGCACTAAAAGAAAAAGCCAGCAAAGCATTTTACTCCATAAAAAGAAAATTCGCAAAAATAAATATTCCTATCCAAATCTGGTGCAAAATATTCAATGGTGTAATTTGACCAATTTCACTATATGGAAATAAGGTTTGGGGTCCAATCTGTAATTATGATTATAATTATCGGGAGAAAAACCCAATAGAAAATATACACATTCTGCAGAATGATCCTAAATATCCAAAAGAAAGTACTAAATAATGCATGCAGAGCAGAACTCAGAAGATTCCCTTTAATTGTAAATATAAAGAAAAGGACAGTAACACTTTGGCACCATTTGAAATGAAGCCCCAAAACATCCTTACAATTCAAAACATTAGAAACCCAAGAGCTGAACCCTGAAAAGAGTCCCCTATGTCAGCTGTTAAAAACACTAAACAACCCTATTATCCAAATACACAGGGAAATCATTCAAATTGTTACAGAAATGGAAACCTCCTATTTGACAAATTAGGAAAATAAAACAAAAACATAGAATAAACTAAATTGCTATTTGGCCCTCAAAAGAGAACACAAATTGACAGAATATCTCTACTCTGTCAGAGATACAAAACAGAGACAGATCCTGACCAAATACCGGCTCAGCGACCACCAATTGGCTATAGAAAAAGGGAACCACAAAAAGACATGGCTACCCAAAGAGGAACGTCTATGTGGTCACTGCACGACAGGGGAGGTAGAGACAGAGATGCCCTTATTACTCTACTGTGAGAAATACTCCCAAAAAATATAATATTTTTCCAAGAAAATATCCCAATCAATTCCCAACTTCTGTGCATTTACTAATGACATAAAGCTGGGAGTTATTCTTGATGAGGGAGAAACCGCCAATATTACTGCAAGATATGTATATGATTACCATAGCCTGAGGGACATCCCTTGAGGTATTTACATTGTATATAACTTACAAGTAATACATAGTGTAACCATCATCCATGTACATTTTGTTGTTTATTTATTAGCCATTCTTTGTTTTTCTTGTTATAATCGTATTTTTTTAAATTACATTTATCGACCGAAGATTCCACAATACAACAGCAGTAGTGTTGTACCTCTATACATGATTATATGTACTATTATTATTACTACTGAAATGAACTGGATTTCATTATTCTCATTGCATTGTACTGTATTTACCGAAATGCTTTACCACTATATTGCTTTGGCAATATCTACAAATTGTATTTCATGACAATGAAGCAAACACAATTCTTATTTGAAAATTTGATTAGAGAGAGAAAATGTAGAGAGAGAGAGAGAGTAGAGAGGGAGAGAGAGAGTAGAGAGGGAGAGAGAGAGAGAGAGAGAGTCAAGAGAGAGAGAGAGAGAGAGTAGAGAGGGAGGGAGAGAGAGAGAGAGAGAGAGCGAAAGAGAGTAGAGTAGAGAGAGTAGAGAGAGAGAGAGTAGAGTGGGAGGTAGAAAGAGAGAGAGAGCGTGGAGAGGGAGAGAGAGAGAGTAGAGAGAGTAGAGAGAGAGATAGAGAGTAAAAAGAGGGAGACAGAAAGAGGGATACAGAGAGAGGGAGAGAGTAGAGAGAGTAGAGAGGGAGAGAGTAGAGAGAGATAGAGAGGAAGAGAGTAGAGGGAGACAGATAAAAAGAGAGAGAGAGTAGAGAGAGTAGGGAGAGGGTAGAGAGAGAGAGAGAAACAAAGAAAGAGAGACAGCGAGAGGATTAGGAGACTAGGGCCTTAACAGAACAGTTTCAATAGCCCAGGCCTATTAATCTGTCATCGGGAAGGATGAAGCAGGATGCTAAACCAGCAGCCACATGCCTCCTAATTAATTTGGGGACCCAGTTGATCGACATTCATCAGCTAAGACAACAGGAAGTGAATGAGAGGATTTGTCTCGCTGCTGGGCCAGGGAGCCGGGAGCATGGTGGAGCGTGGCTGGCTTGGTTTGGAGGATCTTCGAGACAGAGGTTAAGTCACAGATGGTACCATATTGCTTTTATAGTCACTGCTTTTGTAAAAAAAAAGTAGTGCACTTTGTAGGGAATAGGGTGCCATGGCAGGGAGAGCTGCTCTGCTGTCACTTGGCTGGGTGATAGATAGACTAAAGGGCTTCAGGAGGAGGAAAGGACACAGTGGAAGGGATGGAGATAAATCACACAGCCAATGTATAGCTAGCTACTGTATCCTGTCCTGATTAGCACAGCAGAGGACATGACAGTCAGTGGCTATCTAGTCAGGGTCCTTCTGTAGACAGACGTGGACACAAAGCCTAAAGAGTGATGATGTGCAAATTCTCTCTCTCTCTCTCTCTCTCTCTCTCTCTCTCTCTCTCTCTCTCTCTCTCTCTCTCTCTCTCTCTCTCTCTCTCTCTCTCTCTCTCTACTCTCTCTCTACTCTCTCTCTATTTGTTCTCTCTCTCTCTCTCTCTCTCTCTCTCTCTCTCTCTCTCTCTCTCTCTCTCTCGCTCTCTCTGTCTCTCTCTCTCTCTCTCTCTCTCTCTCTCTCTCTCTCTCTCGCTCTCTCTCTCTCTCTCTCTCTCTCTCTCTTCCCCTCTCTCTCTATACTGATATGTACTTGGACAGAGAGGACACTGCAGAGCCCACTAGATGAGGTGGAGAGGGGTGACGGGTGGGGCAGTAAGAGGGGTGATGGGTGGGGCAGTAAGAGGGGTGACGGGTGGGGCAGTAGGAGGGGTGACAGGTGGGGCAGTAAGAGGGGTGACGGGTGGGGCAGTAAGAGGGGTGATGGGTGGGGCAGTAAGAGGGGTGATGGGTGGGGCAGTAAGAAGGGTGATGGGTGGGGCAGCAAGAGGGGTGATGGGTGGGGCAGTAAGAAGGGTGATGGGTGGGGCAGTAAGAGGGGTGACGGGTGGGGCAGTAGGAGGGGTGACAGGTGGGGCAGTAAGAGGGGTGATGGATGGGGCAGTAAGTGGGGTGATGTGTGGGGCAGTAGGAGGAACTGTGTGTTGGTGTCTGTAGTGTGAGTCAGTGGGCAGAGGCCTGGGTATAGTGGTACAGTGTGCCTACAGTACTTGTCGTGCCGTGTGGCGGCGTGGTCGGCTAAGCTGCGCCCTGAACGGTCTGCGATCGGGAGCGGGATTAGTGGGTGACATAAAAGGCTGAGTGCCGCCGTCTGCAACGAGCGACACGTCTTACGGTCCGAGGTGGTCGTAAACCACACACCGGCTGCACCTCTCACCGCCAAAACATAATTCAAACAAATGGTGAGATGGCACAGCATTCTGGGTAGGGGAGCGTGAAGCGGGTTGCTTTTTATGAGCCACATGCAGGAAGAGGGGACAAGAGAAGCCCAGGTGGAGAGAGAGGTGTGAGAGGGGAGGCTGGGGGAGAACTGGGGTGACTGGGGCAAAGGAGTGACCGGGGAGGCTGGAGGAGAGAGGTGAGGCTGGGGGGGGGGGGGGGCTGGGGGAGAGAGGGGAAGCTAGGGAAGAGAGTGGAGGCAAGGGGAGAGAGGAGAGGCTAGGGGAGAGAGGGGAGGCTAAGGGAGGCTGGGGGAAAGAGGGAGGCTGGGGGAGAAAGGGGAGGCTAGGGGAGATAGGGGAGGCTGGTGGAGAGAGGGGAGGCTGAGGGAGTCCAGGAAGAGCTAGCTTAGAGGCCGTAAGTGGGTTGGGGTGGGGGTTATGAGTTATGCCCATGTATTGTTTTCCCAACAAGCTGCAGAGCTGGACTCTCAATCAACCCTTGCATTTAGTTGATATAGCAGGTGTGAGGCTTCAGTGTTTAGACCAGAGGGACGTCAGTGCGCAAGCCTCATACATGGCCAATAACTCACTGTCAGCCCAGCCCAGTGGAGGTTTGGTTTGCTGGCTGACAGATATCTGTATACTGCCACTTTTGCAACAACATGTCATGTCCATGCTCTCTGGCAAAGAAGTTTATAAGCCTGGAGAGACTGACAGTGGGCGGCCATTTTGTTACAGTTAATGGACAACATTGTGGATTGGCATATTGTGTTAAGGATAGACAGATACAGTAGTCAGTGTGTGTGTATGTGTGCGTGTATGTGTGCGTGTGTGTGTGTGTGTGTGCGTGGAGCTGACGCTTAACAGAACGCAGCCAAGGGCGGCAGGCGGCCCAGAAAGCATATACAGACGTGTGACATATGTCTCATTTGTTTAGAGAGTGATTAGAATAACATCTCCCTGTTTCTTGGCAATTTAAAAAAAGGAAAAGCCAGGCAATCTGATAGCTCAGGAAAATGAATGCCACTCCAGTTTTCAGTAGCCAATAAAGCTTTCTGCATGATATCAGGGTTGAGATTACGAGTGTGTGGGGAGAGCAGTGTGTCCCTACTGTAGCGCAGTACAAAAGGAGGGGATTGGGAGAGAGAGGGGAGAGCATATGAGAAAATCAATACAAGGGCCGATTGGAATTTGTCAGGGTTTTTCTTTGGAAGGAAAATGGAAGGTTGGACTATTTCAGCAATCCTGGGGCTCTGTGTGGTCTGTTTGTGTTTGTGAACAGAGCCCCAGGACCAGCTTGCTTAGGGGACTATCTCTGTAGGTGATGGCTTTGTTATGGAAGGTTTGGGAATCGCTTCCTTTTAGGTGGTTGTAGAATTTAACGGCTCTTTTCTGGATTTTGATAATTAGCAGGTATCAGCCTAATTCTGCATGCAGTCTCAATTTTGTGTTTTTCTCATTTTTCTGAATTCTCACAACCATAAAGGGCAATGAGTTCTATAACTACCGTATTTTCCGCACTATAAGGCGCACTTAAAAGCCTTTAATTTTCTCAAAAAACGACAGTGCGCCTTATAATCCGGACCACCTTATATATGGATCAATTGGTTAATTGGTTGATCCATACTGGTTGTACACGGCGCTCAAGGCGCTCTGACAAAATGTTTCAGTATGAAAAACCAATAAAAACAATTTAATAATAATGAAATGTTTCAGTACGACTGGTAAACTACAAAGCCGCACCGCTTGCAGCATTACGGCTACCGTAGTCAGTAAACACCGGTACTGTGCTTACTCACAGTCCCACACCACTTGTGTGTGTATAAAGACCCCAAATGGCACCTTTCAAGAGACACGCTTACGACGCAGAGTTCAAGCTCCAAGAGCTGTCGGTCACTGATAGAATATGGGAATAGAGCAGCAGCGAGAGAATTCAACATTAATGAATCAATGGTACGGAAGTGGAGGAAGCAAGAAGATGACCTGCGCCAAGTAAAGAAGACTAAACAGAGTTTCCGAGGGAACAAAGCGAGATGGCCACAGTTAGAGGACAAACTCGAACAGTGGGTTGTTGAACAGAGAGCAGCAAGTAGAAGCGTCTCTACAGTCACTATTCGAATGAAGGCAACAGCGCTAGCACGGGACATGATCATCGATGAATTTCGAGGCGGTCCTTCTTGGTGCTTTCGTTTTATGAAAAGACGTAATCTCTCCATCCGCACACCTACTACCGTCTCGCAGCAACTGCCAAAAGATTACCAAGAAAAGCTGGTCACTTTCCGCGCATACTGCAAAAAGAAGATCACTGAAAAGAAGATCCGGCCAGAGCACATCACCAACATGGACGAGGTTCCACTCACTTTTGATATTCCCGTGAACCGCACTGTGGAGAAAACGGGGACCAGTACGGTGTCTGTACGCACCACAGGGAATGAGAAGTCATCCTTCACTGTAGTTCTCGCCTGCCAGGCTAATGGCCAGAAACGTCCACCCATGGTTATTTTCAAGAGGAAGACCTTGCCAAAAGAAAACTTTCCAGCCGGCGTCGTCATCAAAGCTAGCCCGAAGGGATGGATGGATGAGGAAAAGATGAGTGAGTGGCTGAGAGAAATTTACGTCAAGAGACCGGGTGGCTTTTTCCACACAGCTCCGTCCCTATTGATCTACGACTCAATGCGCGCCCATATCACCGATGCTGTCAAAAAACAAGTGAAGCAAACTAATTGGAGCTTGCCGTCATTCCGCGGTGGATTAACTAAAGAACTCCAGCCGCTAGATATTGGTGTCAACAGGGCGTTTCAAAGCTAGACTGCGAGCTGCGTGGGAGCAGTGGATGACAGAAGGCGAACACACGTTCACCAAGACGGGGAGACAGCGCCGGGCCTTACGCCACTATCTGTCAATGGATCGTGGATGCCTGGGCTGATATATCAGTCTCAACTGTGGTCAAAGCTTTCACGAAGGCAGGAATAATCTCTGAACTGCCAGGCAACAGCAGCGACACTGACTCGGATAATGACGAGAGGGAGCCGGGCAGGTTGGATGCCGTAGTCGCCCAACTGTTCAATTCGGACACTGAAGAAGAAGAATTCGAGTGATTCGTGGACGGGGAATGAACTGAAAAAGTGAGCTTTACGTGTTATACGTAACTGAACAATGTTGAGTTATGCACTAACATTTGATTTAGTGGTATCAGACTGTTTCTTTTACTACGTGTTTACTGAATCAGGGAAAAGTTCCCCTCCACGTTTGGGAGAAGAGTGAGCAAGGCTGGGAGATATTGTTAATATGCACATTAACGTTTGAACAACGTTACCTTGGGAGTGAACGGAGTTGTCAGAGCGCTTAATAAAGTTTGACTTTATCTGACTGTTTTGTTGACATTCCCTTTAGCACAGCTCCATCTAGTGGATGCATAACGCAACCCCAGTCAAACGTTTGACTGCAGTATCTTCTATTCTATGCGCTTTATAATCCGGTGCACCCTATATATGAAAACAGTTCTAAAATAGGCCATTCATTGAAGGTGCGCCTTATAATCCGGTGCGCCTTATAGTGCGGAAAATACGGTAATTCAATCGTTTTTTGCCAGATCCTAATTGGGATGTCGAATTTTATGTTCCTTTTGATGCCTTGTCTCTCAGATCGTTCACAGCTTTGTGGAAGTTACCTGTGGTGCTGATGTTTAGGCCTAGATACGTATAGTTTTTTGTGTGCTCTAGGGCAACGGTGTCTAGATTCAATTTGTATTTGTGGTCCTGGCAACTGTAACTTTTTTGGAACACCATTATTTTTGTCTTACTGTAGCTCAGCTGGTAGAGCACGGCGCTTGTAACGCCAAGGTAGTGGGTTCGATCCCCGGGACCACCCATACACAAAAATGTATGCACGCATGACTGTAAGTTGCTTTGGATAAAAGCGTCTGCTAAATGGCATATTATTATTATTATTATTATTTACTGTCAGGGCCAAGGTCTGACAGAATCTGTGCAGAAGATCTAGGTACTGCTGTAGGCCTTCCTTGGTTGGGGACAGAAGCACCAGATAATCAGCAAACAGTAGACATTTGACTTCAGATTCTAGTAGGGTGAGGCCGTGTGCTGCAGACTGTTTTAGTGCCCTCGCCAATTCGTTGATATACAGCTCTGGAAAAAATTAAGAGACCACTGCAAAATTATCAGTTTCTCTGGTTTTACTATTTATAGGTATGTGTTTGGGTAAAATGGACATATTTTTGTTATTCTATAAACTACTGACAATATTTCTCCCAAATTCCAAATAAAAATATTGTAATTTAGAGCATTTATTTGCAGAAAATGACAACTGGACAAAATAACAATGTCACGGATGCCGCCGAGGCTGCTCCTCCTCCTTGCTCGGGCAGGCTTCGGCGTTCGTCGTCCCCGGAGTACTAGCTACTACCATTTGATGTTTTTGATGTTTGTTTTGTCATGTCTAGTTAGTGCACCTGTTTCGTATTCTGTATTGATTATGTCACCTACAAGTTCCCCTATGTTATGTTTGTATTTTGTGTGTTATTGTCCGCCTGTCATGAATGTATAGGTTCGGTACCTTGGCATTTCGTGTTGGTTTTACGCACTCCGCGTATTTGTTTCGCCTCTAGTGTTTTGAGGCCGTTTAATTTTGTGTACCTATCGAGGTTATTAGTAAAGTCGTCTTGACTTATTCCTCTGTGTCCTGCACTTGACTTCACCACCGCATCCACATCAGCACTCGTGACAAACAAAAAAGATGCAGTGTTGTCAGACCTCGAATAATGGAAAGAAAATAAGTTCATGTTCATTTTTAAACAACACAATACTAATGTTTTAACTTAGGAAGAGTTCAGAAATCAATATTTGGTGGAATAACCCTGATTTTCAATCACAGCTTTCATGCGTCTTGGCATGCACTCCACCAGTCTTTCACAATGATGTTGGGTGGCTTTATGCCACTCCTGGCGCAAAAATTCAAGCAGCTCGGCTTTGTTTGCTGGCTTGTGACCATCCATCTTCCTCTTGATCACATTCCAGAGGTTTTCAATGGGGTTCAGGTCTGGAGATTGGGCTGGCCAAGACAGGGTCTTGATCTGGTGGTCCTCCATCCACACCTTGATTGACCTGGCTGTGTGGCATGGCACATTGTCCTGCTGGAAAAACCAATCCTCAGAGTTGGGGAACAATGTCAGAGCAAAAGGAAGCAAGTTTTCTTCCAGGACAACCTTGTACGTGCCTTGATTCATGCGTCCTTCACAAAGACAAATCTGCCCAATTCCAGAATTGCTGAAGCACCCCCAGATCATCACCGATCCTCCACCAAATTTCACAGTGGATGCGAGACACTGTGGCTTGTAGGCCTCTCCAGGTCTCCATCCAACCATTAGACGACCAGGTGTGGGGCAAAGTTTGAAAATTGGACTCATCAGAGAAAATGACCTTACTCCAGTCCTCTATGGTCCAATCCTTATGGTCTTTTGCAAACCTCAGCTTGGCTCTTCTTTGCTTCTCATTGATGAATGGCTTTTTTCTAGCTTTGCACGACTTCAGTCCTGCCCCTAGGAGCCTGTTTCGAACCGTCCTCGCCGTGCACTTCACCCCAGCTGCCGTTTGCCATTCTTTTTTTAGGTCACTTGATGTCATCCTACGGTTGTTGAGTGACATTCGAATGAGTCGGCGGTCATCCCGGTCAGTAGAGAGTCGTTTTCGCCCTCTGCCGGTCTGTAGCTTTGTTGTCACCAATGTCTGCTGCTTGACCTTGTTCTTATGATCCGCCGTCTTTGAAATTTTAAGGACGGAAGCAACCTGACGCTCACTGTATCCCTCTGCCAGTAAAGCCAGAATTGAACCCTTCTTTTCCTCACTCAAAACTTTCCTTTTCAACTCTTTTGGCATGGTCCATAGTTATTTTTTGATTAATATTACTTTTGAGGTACTATTAGCACAGTTTTTGCCATCCAGCTGGTCCTATTGCAAGAGGACAGTGATGACCACAGCAGTGGTTTTTATACTTTTCCTCGTTAAATAAGAATTGCTTCAGTTGATCACCTAATCAGTACCTAATTCAGTAGAATGAGGTGTGCCCTGTGTTGGAATTCAACAGACACTGGAATGGAATGGCTGTCATACATGTAGAGATGCTGATTTAAGAAAAAATTGCAGTGTTCTCTTAATTTTTTCCAGAGCTTTATATGTTGAAGTGGGTGGGGCTCAAGCTGCATCCCTGTCACCCCACAGCCCTGTGGAAGAAAATGTGTGTGTTTTACAATTTTAACTGCACACTTGTTGTTTGTGTACATGGGTTTTATAATGTCGTATGTTTTTCCCCCAACACTGCTTTCCATCAATTTGTATAGCAGACCCTCATGCGAAATTGAGTCAAAAGCTTTTTTTTCTCTGAAGTAGATAATAAACAAAAGTGAAATAAACTATAAAAAATGTAGAGTAAACATTACACTCACAAAAGTTCCAAAAGAATAAAGACATTTAAAATGTCATATTATGTCTATCTACAGCTCCATTCTCATAAAGATAACCAGCATGACTTCCACTCGGCTAACTGTCACGCCCTGGCTCTGGGGACACTGTTATGTTGAGCCAGGGTGTGTAGATCTATGTATTATATTTCTGTGTTGGCCAGAGTGGTTCCCAATCAGAGGCAACGAGTGTCAGCTGTGGCTGGTTGTCTCTGATTGGGAGCCATACTTATAGAGGCTGTTTTCCCACATTAGTTGTGGGATCTTGTTTCTAGTTGGTTTGTGTTAGACCGTGAACTGTCACGTTATCGTTTGTTTATTTTGTCGTATAATCGCTAAATAAAGAGTATGTTTGCCTGCTAACGCTGCGCCTTGGTCCTCATCTGTTCCCGACGATCGTGACAGAAGATCCCACCAAGACAGGACCAAGCAGCGTGAAGAGGAGAGAGGATGGACCTGGGATCAGTGGAGTAGGAGTCTCGACTGGGCCCAGCCAAGTGAAGAGCAGAGAGGCTGGTCTATGGAGCAATGGATTAAGAGTCTCGACTGGGCCAAGCCATGGGAAGAGCAGAGTGGTTGGACTTTGGAGCAGTGGGGTGAGAGTCTGGCGAGAACTAGGGAGGCCTGGTCCACGGGGAGGAGAGACACCCAGACATTTTTTAGGGGGGGGCTCACGACGTGGACGTCGGGGCAGCAGGAGGCCGCGATAGAGCGGTCCAGCGGGTTGACAGAGGAGGCCGCCAGGTTACGGGGGCCACTGGTGTTAAAGGGGAAGGAAAGTGTGGAGGCACGGCGAGAGGTACTGGGGTGTGTTACCAGTCCGGTCCGGCCCGTTCTTGATCCCTGCATAGGGCCAGTGGTGTGTGTCCCCAGTACGGTCCGGCCTGTCCCTGTTCCTTGCATCGAGCCTGTGGTGCGTGTCGTCAGCCCGGCCCGGCCTGTTCCTGCTCCCCGCACCGAGCCTATGGTGCGCGTCGCCAGCCCGGCCCGGCCTGTTCCTGCTCCCCGCACCAAGCCTATGGTGCGCATCGCCAGCCCGGCCCGGCCTGTTCCTGCTCCCCGCACCAGGCCAATGGTGCGCTTCGCATGCCCGGCCCGTCCTGTTCCTGCTCCCCGCACCAGGCCAATTGTGCGCGTCGCCAGCCCGGCCCGTTCTGTTCCTGCTCTCCGCACCAGGTCAATGGTGCGCGTCGCCAGTCCGGTCCGGCCCTTTCCTGCTCCCCGCACCAAGCCAATGGTGCGCGTCGCCAGCCCGGTCCGGCCCTTTCCTGCTCCCCGCACCAAGCCAATGGTGCGCGTCGCCAGCCCGGTCCGGCCCGCTCCTGCTCCCCGCACCAAGCCAATGGGGCGCGTCGCCAGCCCGGTCCGGCCCGCTCCTGCTCCACACACCAAGCCAGTGGTGTGCGTCGTCAGTCCGGCACGGCCCGTGCCTTTTCCCCACACCAAGCCAGTGGTGTGCGTCGTCAGTCCGGCACGTCCCGTGCCTGTTCCACCGGTGCCTGGTCCGGCACCGATCAGATGCTTCACGCCGGAGCTAGAGCAATCCGCTCCACCAGTGTGCAGTCCAGCTCCGGCCAGGGGGTCGACCGGACCAGGGGTACTTTGGGGGTTGGAGAGGGAGCGGGGATCAGGCCCGGAGCCGGATCTGCCGCCTAGGCGGAGTGCCCACCCGGTCCCTCCCCTGTGGTATTTGGTTGACGCGGTCGGAGTCCGCGCCTTTAGGGGGGGGTACTGTCACGCCCTGGCTCTGGGGACACTGTTATGTTGAGCCAGGGTGTGTAGATCTATGTATTATATTTATGTGTTGGCCAGAGTGGTTCCCAATCAGAGGCAACGAGTGTCAGCTGTGGCTGGTTGTCTCTGATTGGGAGCCATACTTATAGAGGCTGTTTTCCCACATTAGTTGTGGGATCTTGTTTCTAGTTGGTTTGTGTTAGACCGTGAACTGTCACGTTATCGTTTGTTTATTTTGTCGTATAATCGCTAAATAAAGAGTATGTTTGCCTGCAACGCTGCGCCTTGGTCCTCATCTGTTCCCGACGATCGTGACACTAACCCTAACCGTAACCCTGTAATGTATACCAAAAGGTTCAAAAAGGCAACTTAGTTCAGCCATCAACACTGAGGGGGATGGTTCATTCTATGGGTGCATCCCAAAGGGCTCTGGGCTGTGATCCTTAACTCCAAACACAGTGGTCGGCCCATTAAGCCTAACCTCAACAACACAATAATTGCAGTGAATCATCGATAAGCCCTCCTCTGATTGGCTGATTTGGGACATACTTTTGGGGAATGCAACATTTATTGTTCTGGGCAACGAATGGGGACCATTGGCTGGGAGTTGCTTCCTTCTCCCTCTTTGAAGTTCCGCCCAACACAGTCACCCGACAACGTGGTGGAAAATGTACGATTGGCTTGTGGTTAAATATCGTATCATCATGAGAGTCCCATACAAATCAGCTGCAGCATCTTCTCCTTTAACAGTAACTATGTAGGAGAATACTGTAAATGAAAAGGAACATTGGAAGCAATCTTGTTGTGGCTTGATGACTACCTGGATTGTATTCCCTAAGCAGGATCAATAAGTTGTATTGATTGTTGTGTTGTTTATTAGCATCTCATGAACAGATGAATGAATTAATAAATGAATGAATGAAATTCGATTATTGGACACTTGTTTCAACAGACCTGAACCCATCTACCTCGGATTGATGGCCGTGTCTGACACATAACTCTTTCCTCCCTTGTCTTTCACAGAGAAGCCATGCCATGTGCTTTCTATATACGGAGGAGGATAGAGGAGGATAGAGTAGGGCTACTTACAGGTTTTTGACAGTTGTGATCCCACGGAAAGCCTTACGAGGAACCGCCTGGATCTGGTTCTCACTGAGGTCCCTGGCGAACATGAGATAAAGACAAGGATGAAACGTTAAGGGCGGTTTGAAGGCACAACTCACATTTCAGAGAGGCGAAGCTTTAAGAACATATGCACATTCTGGAGAATTCTGCGGCTCCAGCGTTCTGCTGAGGAGTAATGATAGCCATCCCTTTAAAGTTCAAAATCAAATTGCTCTACAAACCATTAACATCATATCTTACATTTTCTCTCTTTCTTCCCTCTTATATCTCTCCATGTTATGTGTGGTGGGGAATACATATCTGTACATATGTTTTTAATGTAAAACATTTCTACATTTTTTACTCTAGTAGAACCCTCCGAGAGTGTTCCATTATTCTCCAGGAGAAATGAAGCAATCACATTGGGTTTGAGTAACTTGAGAACGCATGACAGAAGAAAAGAACACCCACAGACTAAGACATGGCAGCACATTACAACCCTGACAGCTTTTCTTCTCCCTCTATGCATTCAGTTATGAGCCAAATGATTTTTGACATGTCACAATGGTTTTGCTTAACTTTATTAAGCTTGTTTGTTTGTAGATCCTTGCTGGGCAAACATCATTTGAAAACCATAGGAAATAAATGAGATATGGAATATCTGGGGGGCTAATCAGGGTGTCTGTTTCCCAGTCATGCCTGCTCCACATAACAGAGAGAGACCACCGGTGGGTTTAACCGCTGACCTTGCTATGACCAATTCCAGTGATAAACAATCAGGCAAGGATTCAAATACACTGTGGAATTCTGCCAGCCCACTCTGCACCTCTCTCTCTCTCTCTCTCTCTCTCTCTATCGTTCTCTCTCTCCCTTTCTCTCTCTCGCTCCCTCTCAATTCTATTCAATTCAATTCAATTTCAATATAAGGGTTTTATTGGCATGGGAAACATATGTTAACATTGCCAAAGCAAGTGAAGTAGACAATAAACAAAAGTGAAATCTCTCTCTCTCTCTCTCTCTCTCTCTCTCTCTCTCTCTCTCTCTCTCTCTCTCTCTCTCTCTCTCTCTCTCTCTCTCTCTCTCTGTCCTCTCTCCTACTCCCAGCCCATAATTATGTATTAACCAGTATCACCAGCAATTTCCTCTCACAACATTCTAAAAAGCATTTATTGGGTAGCTCGTGTCCCCCCCCCCACAATGAAAATTGGGTGTACGTTATTAAATGGGAGCCCAATCAAGTCTGAAAATGTATGCGCTCACTAACTGTAAGCCGCTCTGGATAAGAGCGTCTGCTAAATGACTAAAATGTAAAATGTAAAATGTAAGTCATATTAGTGCCAGAAATCTTGATTAGTGTGTTGTGTTTTGAATAACGAATACACCATTTCGACCTAGCTAAAGCTTTTTTTTTCTTGATGTTTTCAATAACCTTGCATTCTTTGGCCGGGGCCTTTTTGAAAAGAGATGCAAAAGTCTCAAATCCCTGTTTGAGTTGATATGAAACGCAGGGGGTTTTGTGTATCCTTTACTCAAACTACGTGGTACATGTACAAATAAGGCATACTTTTGAAGGAGTATAACTCATAATACGCCACTTTAACACAGACGGAAAATGTATCTTGTGTTTATACCTCTGACACATTGGGTAGGAATTTTTCTTCCAACTGCTTTTGCCATTGCTCACACGCTGACTTTCATGGCATAAATGCAAAACAGATAAAAAATCTCATTTTTAATGCATTTATTTTTTGGGGCATTTTTGTTTCTTCTCTTAGTGTTTTCGTTTTCCTGAGTGGTGAGTCCCGGCTCCATCATGTCCTCCGCGTGCTACGAGGGGAGAGAGGCTACGGCTTTATACAGGACTTCCAGTGCTAATAAATGTTTTATTGTTTTGTTTACTTGGCTGTGTTTTCTTCATCCTACAGACAAAAGGGAAATCATCCAACCTAAATATGCGGTTTTGAGCAACCTCACACACACGCACACACGTGAAGAGGATTTTGTGGGAAGCACTAAACATTGCCAATCGACATTATGCTGCCATATTAACTTTGGAGGACATTATAATTTCTCCCCAAACATCACAGCTACATGTAAAGTATGGTCCTGTATACAACATGTTAAATGAGGAGAAGTTCTGTAATTAATGTAATAACTTACTATCTCCTCCACTATATCTGTTGAGCAGTAATAGGCCTTGCCTATGTAATCTCATTGCTAATGTTATTTGATATTGGGGAGATACTGCTGTTGTTAATAATCTGTGATGAACAGCAAGCAACACATTACACAGTGTTGCTGGCAGGTGGTGCTGCTTGATACAAGGTGTATGGATCCCCTGTATCCTCAGTGTCTGAAGTTATTTTAGGTGAGTCAGATCTCCATCTTCAAAGAGACGATCATCTGGCTGAGATTGGCTTCCTGCCTCCGCGTTAAGAGGACACACAGCTTACTATCCACACCATCCACCCACTCAAACTCAGGTGCAAACACACACACACGTACGCATGCATGTACACTCACAGGCACACACACACGCGCATACACACACAGTTTTGTGTGGGGGAGGCGGGAGGGAGGGAGGGAGTGCATCAGTCTCCCAACACTGACAATCTGCTTGCAAATATCATTCATTGTATTTTATTTTTACCCTCATCTTTCTGACTCACAGGATGGCTGCTATAAATCTCCTATTGATTCCATTAAAGCCTTCCATGTCCAGACCAGCTGGCAGCACCAAAACATATTACTGATAAAAGCCTAGCAACACACAAGGATATCAAAGCCGCCTGCGATCGCTGCAAGGAGGAGCCATCCTTATAGCAGGTAAACACACACATTCACACACAACTTTATTCTGTTCAATTTTCTTAACAGACATCGAAAAAATAATGAATGGCATGCCAACACAATTCGGTTTCTATTTCTCGTTATCATGGCCTCTCCCTTTTCAGTTTCTATTTCTCGTTATCATGGCCTCTCCCTTTTCAGTTTCTATTTCTCGTTATCATGGCCTCTCCCTCTCCCTTTTCAGTTTCTAGTTCTCGTTATCATGGCCTCTCCCTCTCCCTTTTCAGTTTCTATTTCTCGTTATCATGGCCTCTCTCTTTCCTTAAGATAAGAGGGAAAGTGAAATAGGGACAGTCAGATGAAGAAAATTGCAATTTCAATGTAAAATGAAAGTGGAAAACAGCTAAAAACCTCAGCTATCATCAACACTCTTGTTCCAATCATTTCCTCTACTACCGTCGTCGAAACAGATATCTGTCCGTCTCCATAACTCTTACCAACAACATGCTGCCATAAAGAGAGGATGTATACACCCAGCTGTTGATACTATACCCCTGACTGACTGGTCTGGTCAGCGCCCTGCCTATCTAGGGTACCTATCAAACAGAACAGGAGTGGTGTGCTGTGCTGTCCACGGCGTGTTGCTCTTGGCAGGGCTATTATCTGCATGCCAAATTGAATTTCCACAGCCAGATCCAGTCAGGAGGCAGCTAGGCTTGTCAGTGGCTTTCTGCTGCCTGCTAGCAACACAAACTCTATCCACATCCCCACCATACCACCCCAGCCCCAGGTCAATCCACCCTCACAACCCCACCCCAGCCCAGACCAATCCACCACCACCACCTCAGCCCCAGACCAATCCACCCTCACCACCCCACCCCACCCCACCCCAGCCCAGACCAATCCACCACCACCACTCCAGCCCCAGACCAATCCATCACCACCACCCCAGCCCAGACCAATCCAACACCACCCCACCCCAGCCCAGACCAATCCACCACCCCAGCCCCAGACCAATCCACTGACCACCAGTCCAGACCCAGACCAATCAAGTTCAGACCCAGTCCAGTCCAGTCCAGTCCAGACCCAGCCTCCCTGGACACAGTCAGTGGCTACTTCCCAAATGGCACCGTATTCCCTTTATAGTGCACTACTTTTGACCAGGGCCCATAGTGCTCTGGTCAAAAGTTGTGCACTATACAGGGAATAGTTTGCTATTTGTGATTCAGCCAGTGACCTACTGTACCAGTGAAGCAGCAGGAGGAAGAGGATGAAGAAGAGGAGACATGGGAGATGATGATGAGACCAAAGGCTCCGTCCCAGCTATTCCTGTCTCTGAGATTACATTATTAATTTGAAGTGAATGACACTAACCAGGTCAACCCCCATTGCGTAATATAAAAGCAATGGGGGTTGACCTGGTTAGTGTCATTGGTCTAGGCATTTATATTACATTTAACCCCCTCCCTCCCTTATACACACAGCTCCAGGGAAGACAGACAGTTCAACACACATCATGCGAACCCATAGTGGATGGAATGGTTTAGTTTAGTGTTGTCCTCTGTCGCCTGTCTTTCCTCTCAGAGTAACCCTGGCTTCAGTAACATGAGGAGCCATTACATAAATCACCCAAGCCCGTCTGGTCCCAGGTTGGTTGGTCTACCCTGCGTATACATATCATACAGTATTTCTTTGATTTCACAGGACCGTGATTATGGGAGGCATCACCAGCAGCTGGCCACCTCCCGGTATACTCCCCTCAGACGCACAGCCCAAGCCCGACACCGCTCCCCTCAGATGCCCAGCCCAGGCCTGACACCGCTCCCCTCAGATGCCCAGCCCAGGCCCGACTCCACTCCCCTTAGATGCCCAGCCCAGGCCTGACACCGCTCCCCTCAGATGCTCAGCCCAGGCCCGACACCGCTCCCCTCAGATGCCCAGCCCAGGCCCGACACCGCTCCCCTCAGATGCTCAGCCCAGGCCCGATACCGCTCCCCTCAGATGCCCAGCCCAGGCCCGACACCGCTCCCCTCAGATGCCCAGCCCAGGCCTGACACCGCTCCCCTCAGATGCCCAGCCCAGGCCCGACACCGCTCCCCTCAGATGCCCAGCCCAGGCCCGGTGCTGCTTCCTTATGAGATGCACATTTCTGATTTCTTTCATTAGAGAAATAACAGCCATTACAGGGTTGAGAGAGGACCCCTGGGGGTTGGGGATGTGGGAGCAGGATTTTGTTTTATGAAATCTGAGACGTCTTCAATGGCTGAATCGGCTGACTCCCTGCAACTGCGGGCTCCACCAGGTCCGTTTCCATTAGGGTACTTTGCTCTCAGAGTCATATCGCAATAAGGAGGCAGGCTCTCTTTCTCTGTAATATTATTCAATATACACTGAGTATACCAAACATTAGGAACACCTTCCTAATATTGAGTTGTGCACCCTACTACCATACCCCGTTCAAAGGCACTTAAATATTTTGTCTTGCCCATTCACCCTCTGAATGGCACACATACACAATCCATGTCTCATTTGTCTGAAGGCTTAAACATCCTTCTTAAACCTGTCTCCTTCATCTACACTGATTGAAGTGGATTTAACAAGTGACATCAATAAGGGATCATAGCTTTCACCTGGATTCACCTGGTCAGTCTATGTCATGGAAAGAGCAATGTTTTGTATACTCAGTGGTAGATATACAGTATAAAGACTATAATAAATATTGATCCGTGGGTGGCTCATAAAACTCAGCAAAAAAAGAAACGTCCTCTCACTGTCAACTGCGTTTATTTTCAGCAAACTTAACATGTGTAAATATTTGTATGAACATAACAAGATTCAACAACTGAGACATAAACTGAACAAGTTCCACATAGAATAATGTGTCCCTGAACAAAGGTGGGGTCAAAATCAAAAGTAACAGTCAGGATCTGGTGTGGCCACCAGCTGCATTAAGTACTGCAGTGCATCTCCTCCTCATGGACGACACCAGATTTGCCAGTTGTTGCAGTGAGATGTTACCCCACTCTTCCACCAAGGCACCTGCAAGTTCCCAGACATTTCTGGGGGGAATGGCCCTAGCCCTCACCATCTGATCCAACAGGTCCCAGACGTGCTCAATGGGATTGAGATCCGGCCTCTTCGCTGGCCATGGCTTGCAGGAATTTTACAACCAGGGTTATGATGATGATGGGGTAGAGAGTAGTGTGTTCTCTCTATGTTGGAATAGTGTGTTCTCTCTATGTTGGAGTAGTGTGTAGTAGTAGTGTGTTATCTCTATGTTGGAGTGGTGTGTAATAGTAGTGTGTCATCTCTATGTTGGAGTAGTGTGTTCTCTCTATGTTGGAGTAGTGTGTATTAGTAGTAGTGTGTTATCTCTATGTTGGAGTAGTGTATTCTCTCTATGTTGGAGTAGTGTGTAGCAGTAGTGTGTTCTCTAGATGTTGAAGTAGTGTGTAGCAGTAGTGTGTTCTCTCTATGTTGGAGTAGTGTGTTCTCTCTATGTTGGAATAGTGTGTTCTCTCTATGTTGGAGAAGTGTGTTCTCTCTATGTTGGAGTAATGTGTTCTCTCTTTGTTGGAGTAGTGTGTTCTCTCTATGTTGGAGTAGTGTGTTCTCTCTATGTAGTAGTAGTGTGTTCTCTCTATGTTGGAGTAGTGTGTAGCAGTAGTGTGTTCTCTCTATGTTGGAGTAGTGTGTTCTCTCTATGTTGGAGTAGTGTGTTCTCTCTATGTTGGAGTAGTGTGTTCTCTCTATGTTGGAGTAGTGTGTTATCTCTATGTTGGAGTAGTGTGTTCTCTCTATGTTGGAGTAGTGTGTATTAGTAGTAGTGTGTTATCTCTGTGTTGGAGTAGTGTGTTCTCTCTATGTTGGAGTAGTGTGTTCTCTCTATGTTGGAGTAGTGTGTAGCAGTAGTGTGTTCTCTAGATGTTGGAGTAGTGTGTAGCAGTAGTGTGTTCTCTCTATGTTGGAGTAGTGTGTTCTCTCTATGTTGGAATAGTGTGTTCTCTCTATGTTGGAGCAGTGTGTTCTCTCTGTTGGAGTAGTGTGTTCTCTCTATGTTGGAGTAATGTGTTCTCTCTTTGTTGGAGTAGTGTGTTCTCTCTATGTTGGAGTAGTGTGTTCTCTCTATGTAGCAGTAGTGTGTAGTAGTAGTGTGTTATCTCTATGTTGGAGTAGTGTGTATTAGTAGTAGTATGTTATCTCTATGTTGGAGTAGTGTGTTCTCTCTATGTTGGAGTAGTGTGTGCAGTAGTGTGTTCTTTCTATGTTGGAGTACTGTGTTCTCTCTATGTTGGAATAGTGTGTTCTCTCTATGTTGGAGTAGTGTGTTCTCTCTATGTTGGAGTAATGTGTTCTCTCTTTGTTGGAGTAGTGTGTTCTCTCTATGTTGGAGTAGTGTGTTCTCTCTATGTAGTAGTAGTGTGTTCTCTCTATGTTGGAGTAGTGTGTAGTAGTAGTGTGTTCTCTCTATGTAGTAGTAGTGTGTAGTAGTAGCGTGTACTCTCTATGTTGGAGTAGTGTGTAGTAGTAGCATGTTCTCTCTATGTTGGAGTAGTGTGTTCTCTCTTTGTTGGAGTAGTGTGTTCTCTCTATGTTGGAGTAGTGTGTTCTCTCTATATTGGAGTAGTGTGTTCTCTCTGTGTTGGAGCAGTGTGTAGTAGTAGTGTGTTCTCTCTATGTTGGAGTAGTGTGTTATCTATATGTTGGAGTAGTGTGTAGCAGTAGTAGTGTGTTCTCTCTATGTTGGAGTAGTGTGTTCTCTCTATGTTGGAGTAGTGTGTTCGCTCTATGCTTTAGCAGTGTGTAGTAGTGTGTAGCAGTAGTGTGTAGCAGTGTGTAGTAGTAGTGTGTAGCAGTGTGTTGCAATGAGCTCTACTGCAGTGAAGGACTGGGGAGTAGTAGTGTGTAGTAGTGTAGTAGTAGTAGTAGTAGTAGTAGTAGTGTGTGGCAGTGTGTAGTAGTGTAGTAGTAGTAGTGTGTAGTAGTGTAGTATTAGTAGTGTAGTAGTAGCGCCTATGGCAGTGAAGGACTGGGGAGTAGTAGTATTGTGTAGAAGTGTAGAAGTGTAGTAGTAGTAGTAAGTAGCAGTGTAGTAGCAGTGTAATAGTTGTGTGTAGTAGTGTAGTATTAGTAGTAGTGTGTAGTAGTGTAGTAGTAATGTGTAGCAGTGGTGTAGTAGTGTAGTAGTAGTAGTGTGTAGTGTAGTAGTAGTAGTAGTAGTAGTAGTAGTGTAGTAGTAGTAGTAGTAGTAGTAGTAGTAGTAGTAGTAGTGTAGTAGTCTGTAGCAGTAGTGTAGTAGTAGTGTGTAGTAGTGTAGTAGTAGTGTGTAGTAGTGTAGTAGTAGTGTGCAGTAGTGTAGTAGTCTGTAGCAGTAGTGTAGTAGTAGTGTGTAGTAGTGTGGTAGTAGTGTGTAGTAGTGTAGTAGTCTGTAGCAGTA